>NW_027464586.1:19542500-19737500 GCF_043290135.1 Rhipicephalus microplus
AAGGAACAAGGTGCACTGAGCACGCAATAATAAATCAGCAGCTGATGAAGATGACAATAACCGCTAGACACCTGCCTATAAGCGTCGTCTATTCAGAAGCTTCTTGGTCAATCCCCCATAGTGGTAAAGAACAGAGGAAAAAGCAAGCAAGCTTCATCCTCTCGTAACGATTGAAAGACAGCCTTGAGGTACGTTTAGGTCGTAGCAGTCAAGGTTTTATAATTGGAAGCTTGGTTGCCCTCATTTTTCACAATGTTCAAAGTGTTAGTGGTGCAATCATTTCTAATTCTGTATGAAACCACCGTGATACGTTCAGAGAAAAATATTTATTTCCCGGCCTGGGCCTATTTTTTTCAACATTTTGCCGAGATTTCTTACGCCTCCAATTCTGCCTATACCGAGTCTTCTTGATACATCAAATGTTCAAATCAGTGACGTCACTTGAGTCAGTAATAACAGCAACTATATTTACACACAAAAGATGACATCTTTGCAAGAAATGCTGAAATATTGTTGTACCAGTCTCAAACCTCATTTTCAGAGATTGCCGGGTACATAAGCTAACAAAGATGACCACTGCGACTGCCGCATCTCAAATAAAAATAATATGTAATATCGGTATTTTCTCTTTTACTCTACATTGGTATTTTCCCCTTCGCCTTGCATATTTTGTGTCTAACTTTGCACGACAACGTTTAGCGATCATTCTAGCACTCCGAAAATTGGCCGCATTGATAAGTTCTGCAGTAACTTTGACCGATTATTCTTAGGTGTCTTCTTTTTCTCAGCAAATGAGACCTCGTAAGTTCTGAGTGCATTGAAGTCATTAACTCTACCTTATAAAAATTTGATTACTTTGGTTTGGCTTCAAGGGCACGCGCTCTTATTTCTGAATGAAATTACCGATGCGTTAGAAAAAACAGCTTTGAATGACTCGTTTAAGAATGTATTTATGGCATGCAAATTCAAAACAGGTGCTCGAATAAGCAAAAGAATGATGTTCGAAGAATTTTTATCTACATAATAACGGCTACATAAGAATTTCCGAACCTCAGACACCATTACAAATGTAAAATATGTAAAAGAAGAGAGTTTGAAGTTGAAACTACAAGATTACGTTGTTAGACTTTACATGGGATTTTCATCACGAAAGTGTTTTTATTGGGGTCTAGCATGGCTCCGCTGATCTATTTTTTTCATGGATATGACACTGTAAAATATACGTTATGATACTGCAAAGCAAAAAACGAGATGCAAAGGATCTGCCGCTGGCCGTCGAGCCCGTGACTTCTCGAACCACAGCGCATGGCGCTAACTATTTACGCTACAATATGCATGTAGTCAACAGCGCTAACGACAAACCATTTGTTTACACCATGTACATGTCCTCGGTGCCCCGAAGCTCGAGCACGTTTTTGTCATCAGTACCGGTTGGGCGACGAGCGCGCGTCGTGCCCTCTCTAAAGGTCATGGTCTCTCGCGTTTCCATGTTGTGAGAATAATGTTCTTACAACGTGCGCGTTTCGCAGAGCGCCACCTGCAAGGATTGTGGTCTTTTCTACACGCGCACTTATAAGACTCGTAATTTGGGAGAGGACGAAATTCACTTCACACGCTGCCGTGGCCGCATTTACGAAAGCAGCACGCTGCTCACGCACGAAGGAGTAAAAATTATGAAAGCTATTAGCGTTTTCCAAGTGTATACCTGTGAGTTCGTTTTGTGCGCCTTTATTTCTGTTTTTACAGTCCGCTTTAAATTTTGAGCTATGCCAGTTCATAGTCCGCGCTCGTCGCTCATTTCGTGCATCCTTTCTGCATGAGGTGCGCGCTGAAAGTTTTGAGCTGCTGCTTCTTGCGTTCTTCGCGTGACTTTGCAATTAGTTGCTGCAGCACTCATTTCGTCGGCCTTGTGATGAAGCAATGTTCAATAAACTACCTCTATGGACACACATTTCCATTCCGTGCTTTACCGATTCCTCGAAAGAGGGATCAGCACTTTTTCATTAACATAGAGCTGGCCTCATTAACACAGAGCTGGCCTCACACAGAGCTGGCCTCATTAACACAGAGCTGGCACACAGTGGAGGGCTCCGGAAATTTCGACCACCTGGGGTTCTTTAACGTGCACCCAAATCTGAGTACACGGGCCTACAACATTTCCGCCTCCATAGGAAATGCAGCCGCCGCAGCCGGGATATGAACCCGCGACCTGCGGGTCTACGTGCACTGGAAGCCGCTTCGGCAGTCACACTGAGTGGCCAGGGACAGCACTAAACGTCTGCTGTTCCCTGCCTGCCAAGGCACTCCTGGACTAGTTTTCATAACACCAGCATGGTGGCCTACTGTTGCTGTCTTTCTATCTTATTGATCTATTTATCAAACGCACTCTCACCAAGGTATTGAAGGGGGGTCAACACATGTACGAAAATAAGGCTTGTGGTATTTTAAAGAAATGCCATCAAAATGTTTGTTGATATTTAAGGAGAATGTCACAAGATTTTCTCAGAATATAATAGCAACGGAGAAAAATAATGTAAACGTTTAGCAGAATACTGGTGACAAAAGAAGAAATGTAGATCAGAAATAGACATGAAGTTTACCAGAAATGAAGATTACTAGAAAATAGAATTGAATATTACTAGAAAAATCAAAAACGAATACACGCGCGTTATAATATAAGACAAGTAAAATATAAAAGTAAAATTAATATTGCATGGGAAAGCGACCAATAGAAATGCCTCACGAGAGGGGCAGGAGATAGTTATGCAGGATAACTACAACGCGAGTGCGCACAGATTGCGTTGGATTAAAACGAGCGACGAGAAATATAAAATGTGCATTCTAGTAAATTGTTCCAACCGTGAGGTGTGTGCAGTATTTAGGAACAAAAGAACTTGTTTTTGCTGCATGAATACCTTTAACGTCATAATTATGCTAAGGTTAGCGTGAACAATATAAGTGGAGGGCGCGAGAACATCAGCACATGGTCATGAAAATGGATGGTTTTTTGAAAGACGCAGAGGAGGAAATGCTTCCGAGCAGGTATAGAACTGGCAGTTAGAAAGCGTCTTTCATTGTCGGCATACTCGATGTACAACGTAAACTAGAGTGAAATGCGAGGCGATATTCTCGATTTCTTCTGTAGACCTCACTACAATTTTCCCGAGGGCCACTATACTAACGATGAGGGCTCCGAATCACAGTGCCGTTATCTTACACTGAGCGCACAGGGATTTCATAGAGTAGGACTCAAACAGTGAAGGCACTTCATAGGTATGTCAATGTTCCGTATTAACTGTTGCTGCTTACGCTAATGGGTACACATTGTGTAACAATAGTACCCCTAGTTACCGCTAAGGTCCAACCATTTCAACGTGCGAAGCAGTGCGCAGAGACAAAACACAAAAGCAAGAAACTATTTGACTGCAGTCGCAACCACACTATTTTTAAAAAGAAGTGCTAATATACATACTTATCAGCCTAACAGAAGTAACAATGACAATCACTGATAAGGTGTGAAAATAGTTTTCGTGCTTTTTCAAATCAGAAACTTCACGATCGCCAAGTGCAACGAGGTTTCGCTGACACAACTTTACTTTTTTTTTTCATTTAATGAGTGGAAACCTTCAACTCCGTTTGCAACGCGGGTTCATTTAAAAATTCAGGACGTTTGCGGCCATCGCCGCACGCTGGCCATTGATGCTTCCCGCCGATAATAACAAAATTCCGGCACAGGTGCGGAGAACACAGGCGAGACATGGTGTGGTCGAACTCACCCCACGCACTGCCTTTCGTGGTCATGCAACGCACCGTCTGCGGAGGCTGATGTGAAATGATGATGGTGAAATAAGTTTATTCAATATCCGGCGAATGGAAGGCCCGGAACTGGGGCCCCTTGATGGCCGCTTGTATCTGTTACTCCCGCGCTGCCTCAAGGGCTAGCTAGACGGGCCAAAGTTGGTCAGTGAGTTTGATCTATGCAGCGTGGCCGACCACTGCGCCCACCAGTTTTGCGAAGCGTCCGCCTTATGATCTCAATATTTCGGACATCCCCACAACATGTGTTGAAGGGTGGCTGTATCAGACTCGCATACCTTGTATGTGTCGCTGTCGTATATGGCAGGGTATAAAGTCCTAAATTGCACGGCATTCGGGTAGCTTTCTGCCTGTAATCGCCTGCAAGCAATCAACTCCGCTCTGTTGAGTTTAGCGTGAGGCGGAAATAAATTTGCCTCTGCTTTTGATAGTGTTACAAGTGAATGTGTTAAATTTATATATAAGGTGAAATGGCGTTGGGTACTGTTTGAGGTGGGCTGCGTCAACAATTCGCGCAACGCGTGAACGCCGGCTATTGGCTGTGACTCAGACGACAATGTAATTCACATCACTGAGACGAGCGACTAGTGGGCCGGAATAGTTTGCTAGAAACTTCCGCTACAATGTTTTTCTACGAACAGGAGTAAACAGCGAAACGTAGTCGCCAGGAGACAACTCTACAGGGACATGCTTGGCATCGTAGCGAATCTTGCGGTGTGCTTGAGAAGGCAATGTTTGAAGGCCCGCTAGTTGACGTGCTTCTTTAGCAGGACACAACGTCTGAGCGATGGGCCGATCTTACTCGTGCAAGAAAGGCAAGATCGATTGATGATTGATATATATGCGGGATTTAAAGTTTCGAAACCACCATACGTCAATGAGAGAAGCCGTAGTTGAGAGCTCCGGAAATTTCGACCACCTGGGGTTCTTTAACGTGCACCCAAATCTCAGCACACGGGCCTAGAACATTCCCGCCTCCATTGAGAATGCAGGCGCCGCAGCGGGGATTCGATCCCGCAGCCTGCGGGTCAGCAGCTGAGTACCTTAGCCACTAGACCACCGCGGCGGCGCGGAAAAGGTAAGAGAGTGTCCAAAAAACTACGTGGGTTTTGTGTATAAAGCAGAGACAAGAGCGAATGTCGAGTAACTTCACGTTTAGCGATGTTGCGGTGTTGTATTCCTAAGTGACAAACGGTAGGACGGCGTCCCAGTTTCTGTAGGCAGCAGCAATGCACATCGATTGATTGATTTGTGGGATTTAACGTCCCAAAACCACCTTATGATTATGAGAGACGCCGTAGTGGAGGGCTCCGGAAATTTCGATTGCCTGGGGTTCTTTAACCAGCACCCAAATCTCAATACGCGGGCCTACAACAATTCGGGCTCCATGAGAAACGCAGCCGCCGCAGCCGGGCTTTGAACCCGCGACCGGCGGGTCAGCAGCCAAGTACCTAAGCCACTAGACCACCGTGGCAGGGCCAACGTACATCGATAACATATTCGTAAGAGTTCGATTCATTCTCCCAGTCAGATCGTTAGTTTGTGGAAGGTAAGGGGTGTGTGGCGATAAAAAGAGCCACAGAGGCGAAATTTTTTTTTCAACTACATCGGTGATAAATTTCCATCTGCAGTCACTGATTACAACCCGTGAAGCACCGTGACGCATTATGACCCGTTGTAAGAAAAAAGAGGAATCAGCGGCTGGTGTGGCCGATGTCAGTGCATCCGTTTCCGTGTAACGAGTTAATTAATCCACGCACACAATTACATATCGGTGGCAGGATGTGGTCTTAGGAAGGGGTCCGAGCAAGTCGATGCCGACATTTTCAAAAGGAGATGTTGGTGATGAGATGCGCTGCAAATAACGTGCCGGAGTACTGGTGGTTTGCTTGTGCCGCTTACATATCGCGCAGCTGGCGATGTACTGTTTTGCGGTCTTCCAGATTTTCGGCCAGTAGAACCTCTCACGTAGTCGATGTAGCATACGTGTGAAACCGAGATGACCGGATGCTACGTCATCGTGCATAGAACAAAGGACGACCTGGCGCAGGCTTTCCGGCTTTACTAGAATGAACGGGAGGCCGTTGGCTGAATAGTTTATCTTGCAGAGCAAGCCATTTGAAATTGTGAAGTGCTTGTCGAGGAATTATGTGCAGCTTCGAGCAAGGGTTTCAGGGTAGAGTCGCATTGTTGCTAACGTTTGAAGCTGCTGGTATCTGGGAAGTCGGACGAGACAAACTATTTAGTCATTAATATCATCGTCGTCAGCATTAGTGTGTACTGAAGGAAGGCGGTATGAGCAGTCGGCATACGCGTCGCGTCGTTTGCTTTTATAGGTCACAGAAAATCTGTACTCTTGGAAGCGCAACGCCCAACGAGCCAGCTGGCCAGACGGGTCGCGAGGTCCCAGAAGCTAGCATCGTTACTGATGATCGGTCACTATTGTGAACTCGTGGTCATGTTGATACGGTCGGAACTTTCGAATGGCGAAGACGACTGCTGAGCTTTCGAGCCCAGCGACGGTGTAGCATTTTGCTCTGGTCAGTGTCCGACTGGCATATGCTATCACGTGCTGACGGCTGTTGCAGAGTTGCACAAGCACAGCACTAACACCAAGCTCACTAGCATCAGTATGAACTTCAGTAGAAGCGTCAGGATGAAAATGCTTCAGGATAGGTACTAAAGTCAATAAAAACTTCAGTTGTTGAAATGCAGTCCCACATTTACCATCCCACAAGTACGGCGTGTCTTTATGAGCAAGGGACGTCAGTGGGGAGGCAAGTTGTGCGAAGTTTTTGATAAATCGGCGGAAATGTGAGCACAGACTCAGAGAACTTCGTAGGTCCTTCACTGTTCAAGGTTACTCAATGTTTCGAACCACTGCAGTCTTCTGTGGGTCTGGTCGTACGCCTTTTTTGTCCGCGAGAAAGCCTAATACAAGAGCTTGATGTTCTAAAAAGCGGCACTACTTTGAGTTTAAAACGAGACCAGCTTCACGTAAGCATTTAAACATAAGTGACAAGCGGTGATTATGCTCTTGAAAATTCTTTCCGTAGATAATCACGTCATCTAAATAGCCCATAAAAATTTCCCATTTTGGTCCACGGAGTATTGTATTCTTAAATCTCTCGAATGCCGCTGGGTCATTGCACAAACCAAAAGGCATAGAGCTATACTCAAAAAGACCGGCAGGTGTTACAAAAGCCATCTTCTCTTTATCTGAGGTATCCATGGGAATTGGCCAATACCCAGAACGCAAGTCAACATAAGAAAAATTGTAAACAGAATGCAGGCAGTCCACAGCGTCATCTATACGTGGCAAACGGTAGACGTCTTTTTTTGCGATGGCATTCAGGCGTCGAATGTCCACGCAGAAGCTCCATAAATTATCCTCTTTCCTGACTAGAATGATAAAAGTGGCCCATGAACTACACAATTGTTGTATGACACCCTTCTTTAGCATGTATTTAACTTGCTCAGCAATGACTTTCCTTTCGAAAGACGATACGCGATAGGGCTTCTGATGTATTATTGGTGGTGCTTGGCCTGTATAGGCGCGGTGTGGAGTACGTTAATACGGTGGTGCGACAGTCGATGTCTCACTTTGGGCAAAGTCAACGACTGAAGCGTAGCCTGCGAGCACTTCCTGCACCAGACATCGTTCAGATGAAGGAAGCGACTAGTTCATTATACGGTCAATGCTGACAGAAACGTCGGTGAACGAGTTGGCGAGGGGTTTGTTTACGGCCATCGACAGTTCAAGTGACCATGTGGTAAGAGTTCTTTGCTCTTAAAACTTGCAAAATTAAGTCCTGCAGACAGAGATATGGGCTGCGCGGAAACGTTCACAGTACACAAATCTGCACAACCATCGACAGCAAGCACGAGGCAATGAGGCACAGTAATGTTTTTCTTAAGTGCGTTACTGAAGTTCGGCTCGGCTAAACCGTAGCAAGACCCCGCACAAGAATGTGGAGAGTTTACGCACCCAAAGATTGCGGTATGTGGGGCCAAACAGACGTCTTGAGACACGTAAAACACGTCCGCACTGTCATCAACAGTATTTTCCATTAACGGAGCAGGCAACACGGTAGGATGACAAATCCCACCACTACCGCAAGCCAGAATGACACCACATTCACGCAAAAAATCTATAGCTAGAATGACGTCGTGGGTCGCACCTGCAAGCGCAGTTACATAGGCTCTAAACGTTTGATTTCCTACAGAAAGTAAAACGGAACAAACACCAGCCGGGCTCAACGTTTCTCCCCCTATACCACGAACATCGTCCCAAGGCGACTTTTAAAAGGCATGCTCATTAAGGAAACCACAGCACCGGTATCAACTAATGCAACAGTACTCGCATTGCCTACAAAAACACTCACTCTGTTCTCAACCATTACAACACAAGGGGGTCTTGCGGAAGATCATTTTGCAGCCTCACCCTTCATCGAATTGCACCAGTTAGTTTCCCAGTGGTGGCGCGTCCCCGAGCGGTGACGCCGGGACGGGGATTACTGTTGGCGTGCGGGTGGTAGGTAACGCTGCAATCAGAGCAAGGCGAGTCAGCATGTGCTGCGTGTCGCCGTTAAAAAGGGCTTTGAAGGGGTCAAGAGTCACCAGCAGGCATATAGAGCGTGTACACGTTGAAACGTGGAGGTCGCTGCTAGTGACGGTAGCAGTACCTATAGCAATGTGACCAGGTAGATGACAATTGTAGCAAGTATGGGTGTCGCGTCTAGTCGTCCCCGGCGAATTAGACCTAGTTGGTTGAAAAACGCCGGGAGATGGTGGCTGAGAAGAAAATTGCCGTAATGCAGCTTGCCTGCATTCCTGGTTTTCGAGTGGCCGTTCACGCCTTCGTTCAAACCGATTGGTGTAATTCGGACGAGGCTCAAAGTAGCTCTGAGAAATCTAGGTTACTGGTGGTTCCTGGGGGCGTTGGTCGAATGCACACTGATGGCAGACATCGGCGCAGTCCAAAGCTTGCAGTTTAGCAAGTTCTTCCTCAACCACTCGTCTTATAATGGAAGAGATGTCTTCCTGCAATGGAGGGTTGACACTTGCAATCATGAGCTAATTGTCAAGACGTCCAAAATATGGTAGGATTCACACCTTCTTTAGCGCTTCAAACGCTCAGCAGTGTCTCCTTAGGTCGGAAGGTGTCTGTAGGTCTTCCTTAGTGATAAAAAATTGTAATCGTCTTCCACGATTTCCTTGAGGAGATGACCTAGTTTATCATCATCAGACATGGTCGCACTCACGATTCCGCAAAGCTTCAAAACACCCTCAATATAGGTGCTGCATGTTTCGCCAGCTAACTGAGCTCTGCGTGAAAGCGCCTGCTCCACCTGCTTGACCTTAGCAGTCGAGTCACCAAAACATCTCTTCAGCTCATCCACAAAAATGTCCCATGTGGTCAATAAACTCTCGTGGCTGTCGATCCAAAGAGACCTGGTGCCAACGAGAAAAAAAAAACATGTTCTCGAGCGGCTTAGCAGTGCTCCAGCGATTGCTGCGACTCACTCTGTCGTAGTGCTTGAGCCAATCCTCAACATCGTCATCCGGCTGCCCCAAGAAGGTCCTTGGTTGACGTTCCGGCGTAGCGCAGCCAGCTTGTCCTGTCAAGTGAGCGTGTTGCTCATCAGCGGCGAGGTTGTTATGGTCTGCTCCTACGTCCTCCATGCCTGGTACTTGCGGTGGCAAGCCTGCCAAACATCTGCTCCGTCGTGAAGTTGGTGGAGCTCGGTCGTCCAGAATGATGTACCCGGCACCTTCCACCAAACTGTTACGGGTGATATATTTATTTACAGTTGAGGTGAAATGGTTTCGAGAAAGAGCAGCGTACTTCTGTGACAGGCCTGGTCATGTTCACCGAACCACAGTCCAAGCACAGGCTCGACTAATCTTCTTTTTCTGCGTTTCGTACACTCGCGCATCTTCGTTGCAATACTATTTAGTTTTGTCAGTAAATATGATAGATCGATCTTTCCAAATTTCTCCTCTTTCCCGTTCCCCTGACTGGTAGAAGTCACTCCTTGCTCAGCTCGGCGAGTAAGACTTCGAGCCTCGCAGTGTGCTACATTGGAGCCGACTGCGGCAATATCTGGAGCTATGTGCGCTGGGAACCTGAGAAGTCTGTCATTCTTTTCTACTGTGGAAAATATTGCTTGTTTACACTTATGATGTGCCACGCCTGCGGGGAGATCCGGCCCTTATCGTGACTTCAAGTGGCCGCCTTTAAGTCGCTAATATAGTATTGAGCATTCCTGGAGACCACTGCTAGTGCAATGGCTACTTCATCAGCTGTCTCAGCAAATTTGGGAGTAACTGACACACAGACAACGAGCTTTTGGTTGCAATCTACGACTACCGCAACGTAGCTATTTTGTTCGGGTATTCTGCCGCGTCTACAAGGTGGCTCTGGTGTCTGACCCGCAGCTCTGGATCATTTTTTTCTGCTCTTCTCGTGTCTCTAGCCTTGTTGTAACATAGATGCATGCTCTTGGGTGTATTAGGTGAAGGAAGTTTCTTACGAATTTCTCTCGTGATCGCCCTTTTTTCTCCGATTTTATTGTGGTAATTCATTCCTAACCTGCGTAGGCTATTTCGTCCAGTGTATTTTTTTCTTAGCCATTTCACTTGAGACATTTGTAGTGCTTCTATGAGTTCTTCCAATGTGTTGCGAAGCGCTAGTTTTAAAAAGAAGCCCATGCTCGTACTGATTGGAAGTCCTAGCGCCTCTTTGTATACCTTTTTTATCAGGTTGTTGAATTTTGTTGCTCCAGGTGCAAACCAATATGAAAGGATGCTATGTATTCGATCTGACTGATTACTAAAGAATGTATCAGCCGTATAATACTTTCATCCATCATACCCTGGTGCTTGTTATTGTTTCATTTGATCAATTTTCTGGTGTTTGTTACCTTCGCTTCTATTTTCTTAGTGGTCCCCTGTTTGTACATTTCTTCTGATGATGATGATTGATGTGTGGGGTTTAACGTCCCAAAACCAACACACGAATAAGAGAGACGCTGTAGTGGAGGAGTCCGGAAATTTCGACCACCTAGGGTTCTTAAACGTGCACGAGAATCTGAGCACATGCGGCTACAACATTTCCGCCTCCATCGGAATGGCAGCCGCCGCAACCGGGATTCGATCTCGTGACCTCCGGGTCAGCAGCCGAGTACCTTAGCCACTAGACCACCGCGGCAGGGTGTACATTTTTTTTCTCAATGACAAGGCCCTGTACCTTGAGCTGGTCGACTATAGGAATCGATTATGCCATTCGCTGTATGTACCTCAATTTTTTTAAAAGCCCTGTTTCATTTATATCCAGTGGGAGGCCTACCACCAAGCGTGGTACGGTACAAAAGAAGCTTGGATTTGTCTGCGGAGCATATGAGACCAGTTCATATAAGCTGTTCCTCTACTGTATTTGTTGCGGTCATCCGCCGTTGTTCTATAGAGTTGGCGCTACCATCCCAAAAGAAGATTGTGATATCTGCGTATATTGAATTGCATAGATACTGAATTTCATTTAGTTTCCCGGGAAGTCTTATTAACATGAGATTGAATAGCATCACAAATAGGGCAGAGCCTTGCGGCATACTGGCGCCACTGATGTCGATCTCGGGCGATTTGAGTGCTCCAACGCTTTCTGTCTGATAGGAAGCCCTTAACGTAGTTGTATATCCGCTATCCTAGTATTATTCGTCCGATGTTTTTCAATATCGCTGTATGGTTAGCATCATCGAAAGCGTTTTTAGTATTGAGGCCTAAGACGAGCTTTATAGAGCGCGTTTTATAGTTGATTATCTGATGCTTAAGTTGAAGCATCGAATCTTGTGCCGAAAGGTTTTTGCGAAACCCTATCATCGTGTCTGGGTAGGTGTTATTCTCTTTCAAGAAGTTTTCTACTCTGTTTAAAATTACATGTTCTAGTAACTTTCCGACGCTAGATGTAGGAGAAATAGGTCTGAGGTTGTCGATGGCAAGCTTTTTACCAGGCTTTGAAATGAACGTTATAACCGCTTTTTTTCACTCAGATGGCACTTCTTTTATCCAGCACTCGTTTATGCTATCTGCTAATTTAGAGATTGATTCACCATCGATCTGTCTAGGTGTTTTTAGTAATGCCGTCTGGTCCTTGGGCTGATTTGTTGTTTATATTTTGTAGGGCTGCACGGAGTTCTGCCTCTGTAATTGTCTTGTCTAGTTTTGAGTTTGCATTACTGTTGTAGCTAGGATGAGTACAACAGGCTGCCTGTGTGATGTATTTCTTCTATCTTTGAGAAATTCCTCTTCTGTGTCATCATGGACGAGTATTAACTTAGGATTGGCGTAGCTCTTGTTTTTCTTGTTACTTTCTGGATCAAGTAGGAACATATACAAGTGCCAAGCTCTACCGGGACCCTCCATAGAATCACAAATTTTATCCCATTGTTAATCGCCGAGTTTCTTAGCATGTAGTTCTTTGTCTTCGTTAGAAAGCGCTATAAGCTTTCTCAACTCTCTTAAGCTTCTAGCCGTTAAATCTACGTTGAAGTGACTGCTTAGCTTCCCACTTGTGAAGAAGTTTACTGTCGATTTCGTTAAGTTGGATTCAGGAGGGACAATTTTTGTAGCAGCTTCGACGTCTTCCCTGAGCTGCTTAGTCTATTGCTCTATGTGGGTAATAGGTCGTTGTTCTGTCACCTCTCGCGTTCTACGAAGCCATTCCCAGTCTATTATTTGATTTCTCTTTCTTTTGAGCTATTTTGGCCGTATGTGAAGTGTAACTTTGATATGCGGTGGTCGCTGCCCTAATTTTGTAAGGTGTTGTGCCACGTTGCCAGTTCAACAAGTTTGGTGAAAGTTAGGTGTGGTGTTGTGTCCGTGTTTAGTGCCGTGCCAATTCTGGTTCGGCTGCCAGGATCTGTGACGAGTGCTAGGCCCAACTCTTGCGAGTCATCCCATAGCGCCCTTCCTTTTGGTCTTGTAAGCAGATATCCCCAGGCAGTATGTGGTGCATTAAAGTCTCCTACTCTAAGTACTTATTTCCTGCAGCCATTCTAAGTGTTTTCTGGAGTAGACACTTGAATTTACGTTTATGTTGGGAGAGGTTGCGCATCAGATGATAACGTTACGGATGCACTACACGTGGCGATCAGTCCAGTTATCTTTAGTTTACCCTCGCCGTTCAACACCTGCATGTATATAAACCATGGCCCAAGAAACTTATCACGATTCTTCCCGTTGCGCTCGAACTGTCAGGATGGTCCAAGGACTACACACGATAGTGTCCGGATGGTCCAACGAACACACACGATATGCGGTGGTCACTGCCCAAATTTTGTTGCATGTTGTGCCACGTTGATATTTCAATAATTTTGGTGAAAGTTAGGTGTGGTGTTGTGTCCGTGTTTAGTGCGGTGCCAATGCTGGTGTGACTGCAGGGATCTGTTACGAGTGTTAGGCGCAACTGTTGCGAGTCATCCCGTAGGGCCCTTCTTTTTGGTATTGTATGTAGATATCCCCAGACAGTGTGTGCGCAATAAAGTCTACTAGACTTTCTTCAGCCAGTCTAAGTATTTTTTGGAATAGACTCTTAAATTTATATTTATGTTGGGAGAGGTCGCTTGTGATGTGTGGTGCGCGTTCAAAGTGCGCGCCTTCGAAAAGTGCGCGTCACGGGAAAAAAAAAAAAACAAAAGGAGAAATACCAGAGTGCACGTGCGGTGCTGCTTAAACAAGAATGACGACGTTAAAGAGCGTCAAGCCCGAGGATGCGTGGCAGGACGTGAAGTAAACAAAAGGTAAAACATCCAATGGGCAGCGAACACGGAGATTTCAAGGCCCAATGGCTTGACACCACGAAATAGCAGTATCTCCAATGAGAACGAGACAAGTGGGCCAGAGCTGAAGCAAGAGCCTGGGGGGACCAGAGCAAGGGGAATTCGAGGCAGGCAGTGCAAGCGGAAGGTCGTCACCGGACCGGGCGCTGAAGATGGGCCGTTGGGTTCCGGACCCGAGCCTACAGGACTTCCACCGGCCGGGGCCTCCTGCTGTCGGGTTCCTGCTCCAAAGGACCGTGGCCATCCGGTCCTGAACTCCTTTCCAGGGCCTGCGGACTTTGGTTCCGGCAGGCGAGCTACAGCCGTCGGGCTCCGGGCCCGAGCTGTGCGCCCAGCTGCTTGACTAGGTCGACCCTAGTTCCCGGACGCGTCGCCACCAGCCTGCGTTCTCCCGTCTCCGACGTGTCCACGCTCCTCAAGCCGAAACCATCACGATTTGGTAGGGCTTTTCGACGTGTCGCCAGCAGCCAGCGTTCCCTCGTCCTCGTCCAGCCCACGCATTGACGCAGGAGTCACGGCGTTCCGGTTTCTCATCACCGCCGAAAACCAACTTGTGGGTGAGACTGCACCGATACTCTTGCGCTACTCCCATCACTCAGCCCCTTTCGAACGTTAGGTTTAGTTACTGACTTTGAACGTTCTTGTTGGGTGTTTACAGATGTGTTTCGTCATGTCCAGTCAACTGTTTATTAAGTGTTTTGTTTTGTGAGGAATCTTTGCCTTTTTACTTTTCAATTAAACTTTTTGTGTGTTTCTTGGAAACCGAACGGCTTTGTCCTTATTAACAAAACTCTCTGAGGCTCAGCCCGGGAGAAAAACAAATCAGCAACAAGAACCCGCATCACAAATTGGCGTCCGCGACAGGACAAAGTCGTTTGTTTTTCCAGTAGATTTTTTGACGCGGTTAACACGATGACGAACACGTGGGAGTTAATTGAGTTGGCGGATAAAATGGGACTGACGGGAGCGGAGTTTAGAGTATGGTACGAGGAGCGGATGGAGAGGGAGCGTGAGCAACGGGCTGCAGAACGAAAGGCGGCGAAGGAAAAGCTTGAATTGGTGCTTAGAGCTAAGAAGGAGGAGCTAGAGCGCGTAACGCGTGAAAATAAAGTGTTGCTAGAGCGTCAGACACGCATACTGAAGCAGCAGCTCCAATTAGAGAGGGTGGACTTCGAGCGGCGACTCGAGCTTGCGATGGCAAAAAGGGGGCAGCTGGCGATGCAGAAGGTCGAGCAAGCGGTGAATGTTTGCTCCGATAGCAGCGTTTGCTGGAGGGAAGTCGATTCCTGCAAGGTTGGCCTCGAGCCTCGCGACAGCCTTACTTCGGAGCGAGAAGCTCAGATAGAGGAAGACAGAGAGGTGGACAGCCAAGAAGGCAGGAGTCATGAGGAGTTTGTTGAAGCGACGGAAAGCTCCTCTGGCTGGGAACATATTACTTCCGTTAGCTGCTTGGGGACCTCTGAGAGGCCAAGCACCTATGAAGAAGAGCGCCTGGATATGGGCGACCTAGAAGCTGTGGAAAATGTTGTGGAGCAAAGCTTCGATAGCAGGGAACAAAGACGCTCCATTCAGAATGAGGTGTGTATCAGAACGTCGCAGAGGCCGAGCACATTTCGGGAAGGGGTAGGGCTACCTCTCAATAGCTCCATGGAAGGAGCGCTAGAACGTCATTGGGAAGATGGCAGCGAATGCCATGAAGGCTCTGATATAGTGGCCACTGATTGTTTTGTACCGACAGAGGTAGCAGCAGGCACCACGTCAATGGTCCTAGACCATACGTATATCTCACTCAGAGAGAGAGGGGATTCTAGTTCACAGGATAGCGTAACTGCTATTTGTCCGAGAAAACACGATGGGAGTGCTGAAGCACTCTTCAAAATAAACAGTATCGAATCGGAGGTGGGCTCGATGGTAGGTATGGAGAATGCCAGACAGGGTCTTGAACCTGAGAACGTGATTGGTTTTGAACCCATAATTAAGTCCACTCAAGATGAGCTGTATAATGACCGAGCACAACGGCATCCCTTCTCAAGAATCCAGGAACCTCACACGCTTGTCGGAGCGTTTGGGCTTGCTGAGGGCACCCCGAGCTTGTGTTCATTAGATGGTGAACTAAAAGAAAGCATTTGTGTGAGAGATTGTGGCATTTGGACATTCGTGTCTCAGTGCGTTTCGTGTCGACGCCGACGGCTCGAGACCGCGCCCTGTTCCTCTGTGACCGGTAAGCGTTCATGTGGCCGGCGGGGGCGCAGACACGCGTTTCAGCGAAAGTGCATAAAAGCATGTTTGCCACAGTTACTTTCGAAACGTGCGAGAAGGGCAGTGCGTCTGGTTTGGGACGCGATAACCTGAGTGTAGGGTTAGAAAACCGGTAGCTCTTTCTGGACTTCGACTTTTAGATGCGGACACAAGTAGCTTTGTCCATAGTCGATTTTGTAGTAAAAAGGTTTATTCCGGGTTTCAGAACTTTTAAATGCAATTGGGTGAATCTAAAGTTTAAGTGTGGACATTTGGACGATGTAGCGAACTGTAGCCCGGTGATGTGTTGAACTGCGTGGTGCAAATATGTGGTTTAATTGTGACGTAGTGCAGAACGCGCACTCATCGGCAGTTTTTTTTTTCTAAAAAAAAAAAAAACTTGAATAAAAGGGGGGCGTATGTGATGTGTGGTGCGCGTTCAAAGTGCGCGCCTTCGAAAAGTGCGCGTCACGGGAAAAAAAAAACAAAAGGAGAAATACCAGAGTGCACGTGCGGTGCTGCTTAAACAAGAATGACGACGTTAAAGAGCGTCAAGCACGAGGATGCGTGGCAGGACGTGAAGTAAACAAAAGGTAAAACATCCAATGGGCAGCGAACACGGAGATTTCAAGGCCCAATGGCTTGACACCACGAAATAGCAGTATCTCCAATGAGAACGAGACAAGTGGGCCAGAGCTGAAGCAAGAGCCTGGGGGGACCAGAGCAAGGGGAATTCGAGGCAGGCAGTGCAAGCGGAAGGTCGTCACCGGACCGGGCGCTGAAGATGGGCCGTTGGGTTCCGGACCCGAGCCTACAGGACTTCCACCGGCCGGGGCCTCCTGCTGTCGGGTTCCTGCTCCAAAGGACCGTGGCCATCCGGTCCTGAACTCCTTTCCAGGGCCTGCGGACTTTGGTTCCGGCAGGCGAGCTACAGCCGTCGGGCTCCGGGCCCGAGCTGTGCGCCCAGCTGCTTGACTAGGTCGACCCTAGTTCCCGGACGCGTCGCCACCAGCCTGCGTTCTCCCGTCTCCGACGTGTCCACGCTCCTCAAGCCGAAACCATCACGATTTGGTAGGGCTTTTCGACGTGTCGCCAGCAGCCAGCGTTCCCTCGTCCTCGTCCAGCCCACGCATTGACGCAGGAGTCACGGCGTTCCGGTTTCTCATCACCGCCGAAAACCAACTTGTGGGTGAGACTGCACCGATACTCTTGCGCTACTCCCATCACTCAGCCCCTTTCGAACGTTAGGTTTAGTTACTGACTTTGAACGTTCTTGTTGGGTGTTTACAGATGTGTTTCGTCATGTCCAGTCAACTGTTTATTAAGTGTTTTGTTTTGTGAGGAATCTTTGCCTTTTTACTTTTCAATTAAACTTTTTGTGTGTTTCTTGGAAACCGAACGGCTTTGTCCTTATTAACAAAACTCTCTGAGGCTCAGCCCGGGAGAAAAACAAATCAGCAACAAGAACCCGCATCACATCGCTATAAATGCTCAGAATAAATAAGCTATGCCCTCTTTTCTTTTGCGGAAGAGTTCCAACAAACGATTGTCTAAGTATTGCCTGTGTTGTGTTGTACGCACGTGTTGTTTCTTTTTACAAGCGAGGTTAATGTTCTGGTCTCCCCATTGGCGTTGCCAAGAGATCTGTATTCTGGTAGCTTTGCAATACCGTGTGTTTCCTGCAAAGTTACGACGTCTGGTTTACGTTTGTCTTTTAGGTACTGCTGCAAAACCGACTGTTTTCGTAACTTCTATAGTTCCGTTGCCACATTCGAAAAGCTTTCTTAGACCACCTCATTGCCCACGTCTTTGCCCACATCATTGCGGTTGTGACAATGGAATGGAAGAGGCAGGCTGGAGAGAGACTGATCCTATATATTTCTGGGGTTGAGAATCTCATATTAACTGTGGCGCTTCTGGTGCGCCGCAGCAGAGCCCCCTGCCTCGTAACTGTTTTGTTTCTAGGAAGAGAAGGGGGATCATTCCTTTACTCATCTTGTTCTCCGGGATTTTGGCAGTTATTTCTTTTGTGCTCGCATATGGAGCGGGCGTTACCTTGCTTTCTGGGCATTTTTTCTTTTTGGGCCGTTTCATTCCATCACTTATGCGCACTACCATTATTCTCAGCAGCGCGTTCTTGTGCTTTATTTTCTTCAACTAATCCGTAATGGCACTCTCCCCGTCAACCCTCAGGTGCGCACCCTCGACTACGTCTGTTCAGCACACCTTAAATTTTGTGTCTTCTGTAGTTGATGGCCTTGTTGGGAACCTAGACCTGGATCGGAATCGGCGTCATGTGGCTGGTTTTCTGAAGTCAGAAAGGGATGAAGATTGACGGGTCGACAGTGATTTTGATCTCGTTCTCAACCTGGAGCATTTTTTTGCTTCTGGGAGGCCAGATTTTCCGCGCAAGTTCACCTTCTCTTCTCTTGAAATGGGCCTCATGTTCTTGTTCTCACTCTTGTTACAGCCTTTGCCATTGTCTCTGCTTTACAATGAAGGCTTTTTGAATTTGGCCTTGCATGTCTTGCTGAGAAACTTAAAAGGGTATAGTGCACCACGACAAGGACACAAAAAAGAGACGCACACACGCACAGCGCTAACTTGCAAGCAATGTTTTATTTGCGATCACACAAGCTATTTATACAGTAACAGTAGACAGATAGAACCTGGAACATATGATGTTAAGATACAGCACGCATCATACACGCGTCATCATCGATTGCGACAATCTGCACTCGCCAGCGTTAAAGTGAAGATTCTAGATACTGTGGTAAAGCCTGATTCTAGATACTGGCGCCGCCGTATCCGTGATGGACGCAAAACTTAGCCGATTACTGCGCGAAGTGATCACGCCGCTTTGCGGGCTCTCCCTCCGTACAGCCAGCGCCCAAAGCATTCACCCTACAGCGATGTGCACAGCCCGCCTTGTGATTCAGGACGTGATGTATGCGGTCGAATTCATCATAATTTCTTTATTCTGTCAAGACTATATCCTAGGATGGGATTTTTTCTCCCGCCGCGACTCCGTCATTCATTGCGCACCTGCAGAAATAGAACTTACGCCATTCTCTTCTTCGACGCCGGCCGACAGTCCATTTGCTGTAAGCAAGTTACTCATCAGAGACGACACCCAAGTGCCTGCAAACTCGTCCGTGGCGGTGTCGTTCTACTGCGCAAGCCTTTCTGACACCGCTGCACTCCTCTCGCCATCTCATCGTGTTTTCATAAGAAAAAGCTTGCTGGTTCCTTTCGCGACCGTGCAACTTACTGACGGCAGCACCACTATTTTTGTTGTGAACTCATCTCCGTACAGCACTACGTTGGTGTGAGGGGAATGTCTCGGCAGCGTGGAATCCATCGAAGACGCGCAAGTTATGGATCAACCCGATGACATGCACTGCTCAAGTTCCTGTACGCTTAGTGCTGTTTCGACATCTGCTTCAATATCCGATGATGTATTCGGTCCCTCCATGCCCGACAACCTTACGCCGGGCCAGCGTTCCCAGCTTTTGGGCCTGTTGGAAGAATTCCGCTCTTCTTTCAATGTCGCTGAACCTTCTCTCGGCCACACATCCACCGTTACGCATCGCATCGACACAGGCGCACAGCCACCGCTGCGGCAACGTCCATATCGCGTATCTTCCACAGAACGCCGTGTAATCAACGAGCAATTTGACGACATGCTTCGCCGCGACGTTATTCGCCCCTCTTGCAGCTCCTGGGCATCTCCTGTCGTTCTCGTCACGAAGAAGGACGGTTGTGTGCGTTTCTGTGTGGACTACCGACGCCTCAACAAGATCACTCGTAAGGACGTGTACCCACTAGCGCGGGTAGATGACGCGATTGACAGCCTGCAAGGTGCAGAATTTTCGTCATCCCTCGATTTGCGCTCAGGGTACTGGCAAACACCTATGGCTGAGGATGCTCGACCGAAGACCGCTTTTGTCACCCCCGACGGCTTGTACGAATTCAACGTCATGCCGTTTGGGCTGTGCAATGCGCCCGCCACCTTTGAGCGCATGATGGATACTGTTCTGCGTAACCTGAAACGGCACACGTGCCTGTGCTACCTCGATGACGTCGTCGTTTTCGCTCCGGACTTCTCGACGCACCTTCAACGCCTTCGGCATGTTTTAACGCGTCTGAGCGACGCCAGTCTGCAACTGAACCTAAAGAAGTGCCGATTTGCAGCTCGGCAGCTGACAATACTCGGCTACGTCATGTCCAAGGACGGAATTCTCCCCGATCCAGCCAAGCTTCGGGCCGTGACCGAGTTCCCCAAGCCGACATCCGTCAAGGAACTGAGCAGTTTCGTAGGACTGTGTTCCTACTTTCAGTGCTTCATTCGCGCGACTACCATTTCGCCGCTGACGAAGCTCCTAGGAAGTAACGCCTCTCTCCACTTGTGGTCATCATAGTGTGATGACGCTTTCACAACGCTCCGTCGTTCGTTGACGTCACCTCCCATACTCCACCACTACGACCCAACGGCCCCTACAGAGGTACACACGGACGCCAGTGGTGTCGGCCTCGGCGCTGTCCTTGCGCAGCAGAAACCAGGGTTCCCGGAATATGTCGTGGCGTATGCAAGCCGTACGCTTACAAAAGCCGAGACTCATTACGCCGTCACTGAGAAAGAATGTCTGGCAATAGTTGAGCTCTTACAAGTACCGACCTTATTTCTATGCTCGCCAATTGATGTCGTCACCGACCATCATGCACTATGCTGGTTGTCGTCATTGAAAGATCCCTCAGACCATCTCGCCTGGTCGGCCCTTTGTCTGCAAGACTACGAAATCCGCATGCTGTACCGCAACGAAAGACAACATGCTGACGCCAACGCACTGTCGAACTCTCCCTTGTCTGACGAAAGTGCCCACAGCTCAGCGTCTCACCTTGCCGTTTCTTCAATTGGCATTCATACAGTTGCTACTGAACAGCGCAAGGATGAACAGATTGCCTCACTAATAGACTTGCTGACTGATCCATGCACTCAATCCACTCACGCGTTGCTTCGTCAAGCCCACCATTTCGCCCTTCACGACGACCTCCTACACCAACGCAATGCAAACGGTGACAGCCGCTAGTGGTTACTAGTCATACCCCGCAGTCTGCGCTCTGACACATGCGAATTCTTTCATTCTGATCCACAAGGTGCGCACTCCGGGGTATCGAAGACTTACCACCGTATTCCCCAACGGTACTTTTGGTGCGGCATGTACCGATACGTGCAGAAATTCGTTCGCTCCTGCATAGATTGTCAGCGCCGCAAAGCTTCAACGCACCTGTCACCGGTAGATCTGCAACCTCTACCTTGCCCTGCCAGGCCTTTTGGGCGCGTTGGCATCAATTTGTATGGGCCACTTCCACTAACGTTGGCTGGTAACCCCTGGGCCATTGTCGCTGTGGACCACCTCACGCGATACGCTGAAACGGCTGCTCTTCCCGCGGCTACAGCGAGCGATGTGGCCTCCTTTCTGCTCCAACGATTTATTCTGCGACACGTTCCCCCCCCCCCCCCAGGAACTGCTCAGTGACGGAGGCTGTGTCTTCCTGTCCGAAGTCGTTGAAGCCATTCTCAAAGAGTGCAAAGTTGTTCATCACAAAAATGCTGCTTACCACCCGCAGACGAATGGCCTCACCGAACGCTTCAACGATACGCTCGGTGACATGCTCTCTAAGTACGTCGCCACCGATCACACAAATTGGGATTCCATTCTACCCTTCGTTACCTACGCATACAGTACCACCCCTCAGAGTACTACTGGCTTTTCGCCTTTCTTTTTATTGTATGGAAGGCACCCGTCACAAACCATCGACACGATACTTCCGTACAGGCCAGATCCGTCTGAGTAAGCACTTATTTCTGCTTCAGCCAAACTTGCTGAAGAGTGTCGAGAGCTTGAAAAGACCTTTCCTGCGCATGATCAAGAGCGGCAAAAAAGCATTCGCGCTGACGCCAGCACTACTGCGCCCACGTTCCTCTCTGGAGCGCTCGTCTGGCTCTCGATCCCTACTACTGCAACTGGCCTATCTTCAAAACTATTGCCCAAATACGAAGGCCCCTACCGTGTCGTCAAATGCACTTCCCCAGTCAACTACTTGATTGAACCCATCGAACCGTCTTCAGACATGCGCCGTCGAGGACGCGACACTGTTAACGTGGAGCGCCTCAAGGCCTACAAAGACCCGCTCATTGTAACCAGCTGTTAGGTCGCCAGGCGGCTCCCTTTTCGTACCCGGGGTAGTTATAGTAAAGCCTTTGAACAGTGGGTCGTCCTCTCCAGCACCTTCTAGTGGGTCGCCCTTTTCATAAGAAGAAGAGCAGCTCGTGCAGAGAGTCGGTCCCCACATTGACTGTCGCTGTCGTGAATCATCGCGGAGTGTCCGCCAATAAACCTTTTAACAATACTTTTTTCTTTAGCTGACAAAGCTATCGAAGCCACACTCACACATTTATTTTTAATTTTGTCAATTTCTAAGCCTTCAATAATTTCACAGTAGTTCTGTCAGGGGAACTAAAGAGACTAAGGGTGTTTTGAAACACAGGGACACAACCACACACACCTCTGACAGTGAGGGCGAAATGACCAGACATGGCTTTTTCTACGTTGTACTTGTGTTCCCTAAGTCTTTCGTTTACACGCCTTCCAGATCGACCAATGGACACGCAATCACACGTCAAAGGAGTGCCATAGACAACACCACGACAAAAATTAACAAACTTTTCCCGCTGCTTGACCTTTCACTCCCGTTTCCCGCAGCTGTCTGCGTTAGCCTTTATGCACATGTCTTGCAACCGTTCGGGAGCAGAAAACACAACAACCACACCATCCTTTCTTGCCCTTCTCGCATGTCTTGTTGCAGTGGTATGGTCCGCACCACATATCTGGCGTTTGGGCTAGCACCGACGCCCTTCATATGGATTTGGTGTTCCACAACCATCATGAGCTTGTTGTCAAGATTGAGACACAGATCTCCCCGGTGTCCAAGCATGTTGCATTTCCGGCAGAAATCCACCTGTTTCTGTCTAGTAAGCACTGAACCAGCGCTATTCTGTATCAGACAAACTTGAGCACTTTGTTTCCGTCAAATAGCACGATCATTGTGGTAGTATTACGGAGCCGATTCGCTGCTATCGCCGTAGTATTTTTGGTAGTAACAATAGCTGCTGTTATGTATCTTGATGACCGTCATGTTTGGTGCTGGCGCCGCCACAGTGGTCTAGTGCCTAAGGTACTCGGCTGTTAACCGGCAGGTCGCAGGATCGAATACGGCTGCTGCGGCTTCGTTTCCAATGGAGCTGCAAATAGGTCCACGTGCTCAAATTGGAGTGCACCCCAGGTGATCAATTTCTTCGTAGACCTCCACTACGGCGTCTCTCATAATAATATGGTGGTTTCGGGAGGTTCAACACCACAAATATTTTCTAGGGGAGCTTTGAAAGCGCACTTGTCCAAGAAATGTTGCTCCCCCAGCTTGTGATAAGAAACACCACGTTAGATTTGTTGATTTTGTATCCTGTGTCATCTACAAATTTTCATTATCCTTCGGAATGTACTATATTGCGCAAACTTAACGGTGTCTGAATGACAGATTAGACGAACAGTGCTATAACGCGAGAAATAAGCTTACGGCGGTAGGATTCCTGGCGGCACACTGCAAAGGCTGTGGGTGCTCCCCTGATTTGTATAGTTGCATAGTTATCGCTCTTTCTAGAGATCGGGTCACGCGGGAGACAAAAAAAACCGAGGCAATAGAAGATTTAGGCCGTTTGTGGGTAAGCTCGTCATCGATTTCCTAGTCAGAAAAAGAAATGACGCTCCCTGGTTTAAGAACACGTGCAAGATGAGTTGTGCTTTGTCGCGGATGTATAAAAAAGGGGTGCTATTGGCATGAAATAAGCAGTTGGAAGTTTAGCGCCTACCTGTCTCTACGTCTCTGTCGCGTCCCTTTCTTTAATTCACTGCGCTAATACACGCTATGTTCAGCTTAAATTGATGATGACGCAGCGAGCAATGAAAAAAAAATGGTAGGTGTAACCTTAAGAGACAAGAAGAGAGCAGAGTGGATTAGGGAACAAATGGGGGTTAATGATATCACAATTGAAATCAAGAAAACGAAATGGACATGGGCCGGGCATGTAACACGTAGACGAGGATAACCGCTAGTCATTAAGGGTAACTGACTGGATTCTCAGAGAAGGCAAGCGGGTTAGGGGGAGACAGAAGGTTAGGTGGGCAGTTGAGAATAAGAAGTTTGCGGGTGTAAACTTGCAGCAGCAAGCACAGGACCGAGTTATTTGCCGGAACTTGGGAGAGGCTAAACGCCCATTAGCCAGACCGACTCCCCTCTTCATGCAAACTTTGCGGCATACTAGGAGACTTTCTCCACATATTACTCACATGTCCCACCTGCTTGATCCCCCACCTCAGGTTGTGACATTGCCATACTGGGAGAACATCATGACCAGCTCCTCTGTGTTCGATCAGCGCCAGATCATTTCGTGCGCCTTGAAGAGAATCGCACTTCAAGGGCTTTCCTTTTCTTTATAAGGGTGCCTCCTAACCATCAGGGAGCACTCGCTTGCCATGAGGGGGCTCAGCCCCCGCGCTATAAAGTGGTAATAAATGTTTCTACCACCACCTCTTTTTATGGGTGCATCGTTGCGCTCGACAGGCCGTGATGGCAATGAGTCGCTCTCATGATGGGAGTCTTGCCGGCTTCACTTTCTGTTTTTCATTTCTTTCCATCCCTTGCTCTGATCATTTTTTTCCTCTGTGACGGCTTGTCCCTCTATGGCGACTTCCATTAGTGTGAGAATGATTACCAAACGTTCAAAAAATTGGCTTGTCGGAAAACCAGCTGCGGCCACAAGGTTACAGAAATAAAGAGAAATAAAAACAATTATTTTTAAAAAAAGAGTTTGTGGGCCAAAAGCATGACCCCGCTACATGGTCCACCTCCGTAGTCCGGGACACTACATGGCGAGGTCCCGATTCATACCCAACTCACCAGAGTCCCTTGAGACTCCGGCGAGGAGCAGTTGAGGAGGGCAGTCTTCATTCCTCTCGGGAAAGGGTGGATGAAGGGGGCAGGTTTTGCACATGCCGCCACCACGTGAAAGATGTCACAGGTCTCCCGACGGTGTGGGCACCGCCCATTCGTGTTCGGGTTGAAGTGTTTGATACTTTAAGGACAGAGTAGAGTACTTGTCTGCAGGTGCCTTAGGGTTCGCTCATACGCTTTACTCAGCTCCTCTGCAGGGGCAGTGAAAAGCCAAGCCGCTGAATGTCATTAAAAGAAGAAATAATTTCTCTGAACCACAGCAGTGGTTTGGCCTCCGAGTCATACGAGCTGGGGTGAGAAACTCGGTGGGTAAGCACTCAGGTGGCCGCGTCAGTGGCCTCGTTATCTCGTAAACCCTTCGGCCCAGGAGCCCAAATTGTGCTTTTCGGTGTTGGATCAGCGACAGCCCGTCTTAAAATATGGCCAGCTGAGGGGGATATTTCCCTGCTAAGTAGTTAGCACACTTGTTGTTTGAATACGTTATTATCGTCTTCGAATTGTGATACGCAGCAGCAAGTGCTAACGCTACTTCCTCAGCCCACTCTGCATTTTTTTTCTCTGAAGGAGAGTCCATCTACGTGATTCCCGGTTGAGCTACAGCGGCCGTGCAAAATCCCTCGAGAGTCGGCCCTATTATAGTATACAAGTAGTATACACCAGATCGGGAATAACGTTGTCTTTCAGAGTCCGGGTCCGCGCTTGTTGCCTGTTTTTATGCGCGTGCGTGCCCATGTTAGTGGGGAGCGGAGAGACCCAGAGCGTTTGGCGCCACAGTTCTTGAATATGGTCCGCCTCCTCTAGAGTGCAAGTGTGTTGAATGTTTCAATGGTTGAGCAGGCGGTTCCCGGGCAGTGTCTGCATAAGCCACGTATATGGATTTATGAGGTGCACCTCCCGCAACTCCTGGTAGGAGTTGAGCAAATCCAACGCCCTGGGGTTAGCGTTGGAGTTAGCCATCGGGAAAACCAGAGCTCTGTTTGTAGCCTTGCGGATAATTGCATCAACTCTTTCGTGTTCTTGCTTGTTAATGTGAAGGTATCACACGGAGTAGAACATCCGGCTAGTCACCAAGGCATGGACCAACCGAAGCGCGTCCCTGCCTCGCAGACCACTCCGCTTGTTGGCAACATGATGGATCATGCGCCCTACTTGCTCGCTTACTCTCTTGAGTTTCGTCATAGTAGAGCCTGGTCTGAATCTATGATGATTCAAAAGGCCCCGAATCCGGATCTGCTCCACCTCTCTGATAGGACTACCAGGCAGAAAGATGTGTTTACCTGTGTTATCGTTTGGATTAGCTCCGACATGCAGAAGCCTTGATTTAGTTGGAGCACACTGGAGTCCACAGTCGTTGGCATACGCCTCGACTATGGATGCCGCCTGCTGAAAGTGGTCTTGTCTTTCTCTGAGGCTACCCTCCGTTGTCCAAATAGTGGGGTTATCAGCATATACGGTGTGTTCGCTTCATACCAGCCGGGCCAGTTGGCTTGGGAGGCGCATCATTGTTAAGTTGAACAGCAGTGGTGATAACACAGTTTCCTGAGGGGTACCCCGTGTTTTCAAAGGAAAGGTGCATCGCTGTTTTTCAGGTGCGAGGCTGGGCAGCCGACGCCGCATCAGTGGAAACGCTGGGAGCGCACCGATTGGACTGGGGCCGGCTTTCCTGCTACGCGTTTCTGGCACAAAAACGGCTGTATTTTTGTTACAATCGAAATGCCCTCCCGGAACTTCGTGTCACTGGTTCCGGAGGATGAGCTCGTTCTGCTGATACATAGTTTTTGATGACGCTTGTTGATTTTGGCTACGAAAACGTGCGAAGAATGCGGAGCCGGCATGATGTACATCCGCTCACTCTGGTGATCGCAGCGCCTCTATGTGAAATGTACTGCACGAAAGTATTTGCTTGGCGAAGACGACTGCTGAGCTTTCGAGCCCAGCGACGGTGTAGTTTTTTGCTCTGGTCAGTGTCCGACTGGCATATGCTATCACGTGCTGACGGCTGTTGCAGTGTTGCACAAGCACAGCACTAACATCAAGCTCACTAGCACCAGTATGAACTGTAGTAGAAGCGTCAGGATGAAAATGCTTCAGGATGGGTACTGAAGTCAATAAAAACTTCAGTTGTTGAAATGCAGTCCCACATTTACCTTCCCACAAGTACGGCGTGTCTTTATGAGCAAGGGACGTCAGTGGGGAGGCAAGTTGTGCGAAGTTTTTGATAAATCGGCGGAAATGTGAGCACAGACTGAGAAAACTTCGTAGGTCCTTCACTGATCAAGGTTACTCAATGTTTCGAACCACTGCAGTCTTCTGTGGGTCTGGTCGTACGCCTTCTTTGTCCGCGAGAAAGCCTAATACAAGAGCTTGATGTTCTAAAAAGCGGCACTACTTTGAGTTTAAAACGAGGCCAGCTTCACGTAAGCATTTAAACACAAGTGACAAGCGGTGATTATGCTGTTGAAAATTCTTTCCGTAGATAATCACGTCATCTAATTAGCCCATAAAAATTTCCCATTTTGGTCCACGGAGTATTGTTTTCATAAATCTCTCGAATACCGCTGGGCCATTGCACAAACCAAAGAGCGTAAGGCTAAACTCAAAAAGATCAGCAGGTGTTACAAAAGCAATCTTCTCTTTATTTGAGGTATCCATGGGAATTGGCCAATACCCAGAACGCAAGTCAACTTAAGAAAAATTGTAAACAGAATGCAGGCAGTCCACAGCGTCATCTATACGTGGCAAACGGTAGACGTCCTTTTTTGTGATGGCGTTCAGGCGACGAATGTCCACGCAGAATGTCCATAAATTATCCTCTTTCCTGACTAGAATGATAAAAGTGGCACATGAACTACACAATTGTTGTATGACACCCTTCTTTAGCATGTATTTCTCTTGCTCAGCAATGACTTTCCTTTCGAAAGACGATACGCGATAGGGCTTCTGATGTATTATTGGTGGTGCTTGGCCTGTATAGGCGCGGTGTGGAGTACGTTAATACGGTGGTGCGACAGTGGACGTCTCACTTTGGGCAAAGTCAACGACTGAAGCGTAGCCTGCGAGCACTTCCTGCACCAGATATCGTTCTGATGAAGGAAGCGACTAGTTCTTCATACGGTCAATGCTGACAGAAACGTCGGTGTACGAGTTGGCGAGGGGTTTCTTTACGGCCATCGACAGTTCAAGTGACCATGTGGTAAGAGTTCTTCGCTCTTAAAACTTGCCAATTTAAGTCCTGCAGACAGAGATATGGGCTGCGCGGAAACGTACACAGTCCACAAATCTGCACAACCATTGACAGCAAGCACGAGGCAATGAGGCACAGTAATGTTTTTCTTAGGTGCGTTACTGAAGTTCGGCTCGGCTAAACCGTAGCAAGACCCCGCACAAGAATGTGGAGACTTTACGCACACAAAGATTGCGGTATGTGGGGCCAAACAGACGTATTGAGACACGGAAAACACGTCCGCACTGTCATCAACAGTATTTTCTATCAACGGAGCAGGCAACGCGGTAGGAAGACAAATCCCACCACTACCGCATGCCAGAATGACACCACATTCACGCAAAAAATCTATAGCTAGAATGACGTCGTGGGTCGCACCTGCAAGCACAGTTAGCTAGGCCCTAAACGTTTGATTTCCTACAGAAAGTAAAACAGAACAAACACCAGCCGGGCTCAACGTTTCTCCCCCTATTCCACGGAACATCGTCCCAAGGCGATTTTTAAAAGACATGCTCATTAAGGAAACCACAGCACCGGTATCAACTAATGCAACAGTACTCTCATTGTTTACAAAAACACTCACTCTGTTCTTAACCATTACAGCACGAGGGGGTCTTGCCGAAGATGATTTTGCAGCCTCACCCTTCATCGGTCGCACCAGTTAGTTTCCCAGTGGTGGCGCGTCCCCAAGCGGTGACGCCGGGACGGGGATAACTGTTGGTGTGCGGGTGGTAGGTAACGCTGCAATGAGAGCAAGGCGAGTCAGCATGTGCTGCGTGTCGCCGTTAAAAAGGGCTTTGAAGGGGTCAAGAGTCGCCAGCAGGCAAATAGAGCGTGTACACGTTGAAACTTGGAGCTCGCTGCTGGTGACGGTAGCAGTACCTATAGCAATGTGACCAGGTAGATGACAATTGTAGCAAGTATGGGTGTCGCGTCTAGTCGTCCCCGGCGAATTAGACCTAGTTGGTTGAAAAAAGCCGGGAGATGGTGGCTGAGAAGAAAATTGCCGTAATGCAGCTTGCCTGCGTTCCTGGTTTTTGAGTGGCCGTTCACGCCTTCGTTCAAACCGATTTGTGTAATTCGGACGAGGCTCAAAGTAGCTCTGAGAAATCTAGGTTACTGGTGGTTCCTGGGGGCGTTGGTCGAATGCACACTGATGGCAGACATCGGCGCAGTCCAAAGCTTGCCGTTCAGCAAGTTCTTCCTCAACCACTCGTCTTATAATGGAAGAGATGTCTTCCTGCAATGGAGGGTTGACACTTGCAATAATGGGCATATTGTCAAGACGTCCAAAATATGGTAGGATTCACACCTTCTTTAGCGCTTCAAACGCTCAGCAGTGTCTCCTTAGGTCGGAAGGTGTCTGTAGGTCTTCCTTAGTGATAAAAAATTGTAATCGTCTTCCGCGATTTCCTTGAGGAGATGACCTAGTTTATCATCATCAGACATGGTCGCACTCACGATTCCGCAAAGCTTCAAAACACCCTCAATATAGGTGCTGCATGTTTCGCCAGCTAACTGAGCTCTGCGTGAAAGCGTCTGCTCCACCTGCTTGACCTTAGCAGTCGAGTCACCAAAACATCTTTTCAGCTCGTCCACAAAAATGTCCCATGAGGTCAATACACTCTCGTGGTTGATCCAAAAAGAGCTGGTGCCAACGAGAAAAAAAAACATGTTCTCGAGCAGCTTAGCAGTGCTCCAGCGGTTGCTGCGACTCACTCTTTCGTAGTGCTTGAGCCAATCCTCAACATCGTCATCCGGCTGCCCCAAGAAGGTCCTTGGTTGACGTTCCGGCGTGCCGCAGCCAGCTTGTCCTGTCGAGTGAGCGTGTTGCTCATCAGCGGCGAGGTTGTTATGGCCTGCTCCTGCGTCCTCCATGTCTGGTAGCTGCGGTGGCAAGCCTGCCAAACATCTGCTCCGTCGTGAAGTTGGTGGAGCTCGGTCGTCCAGAATGATGTACCCGGCACCTTCTACCAAACTATTACGGGTGATATATTTATTTACAGTTGAGGTGAAATGGTTTCGAGAAAGAGCAGCGTACTTCTGTGACAGGCCTGGTCTGGTTCACCGAACCACAGTCCAAGTACAGGCTCGACTAATCTTCTTTTTCTGCGTTTCGTACACTCGCGCATCTTCGTTGCAATACTATTTAGTTTTGTCAGTAAATATGATAGATCGATCTTTCCACATTTCTCCTCCTTCCCATTCCCCTGACCGGTAGAAGTCACTCCTTGCTCAGCTCGGCGAGTAAGACCTCGAGCCTCGCAGTGTGCTACTACATTGGAGCGGACTGCGGCAATATCTGGAGCTATGTGCGCTGGGAACCTGAGAAGTCTGTCATTCTTTTCTACTGTGGAAAATATTGCTTGTGTACACTTATGATGTGCCACGCCTGCGGGGAGATCCAGCCCTTATCGTGACTTCAAGTGGCCGCCTTTAAGTCGCTAATATAGTATTGAGCATTCCTGGAGGCCACTGCTAGTGCAATGGCTACTTCATCGGCTGTCTCAGCAAATTTGGGAGTAACTGACACGCAGACAACGAGCTTTTGGTTGCAATCTACGACTACCGCAACGTAGCTATTTTGCTTGGGTATTCTGCCGCGTCTACAAGGTGGCTCTGTTGTCTGACCCGCAGCTCTGGATCATTTGTTTCTGCTCTTCTCATGTCTCTACCCTTGTTGTAACATGGATGCATGCTCTTGGGTGTATTAGGTGAAGGAAGTTTCTTACAAATTTCTCTCGTGATCGCCCTCTTTTCTCCGTTTTTATTGTGGTAATTCATTCCTAACCTGCGCAGGCTATTTCTTCCAGTGTATTTTTTTCTTAGCCATTTCACTTGAGACATTTGTAGTGCTTCTATGAGTTCTTCCAATGTGTTGCGAAGCGCTAGCTTTAAAAAGAGGCCCATGCTCGTTCTGATTGGAATTCCTAGCGCCTGTTTGTATACCATTTTTATCAGGTTGTTGACTTTGGTTCTTCCAGGTGCAAACGAATATGAAAGGATGCTATGTATTTGATCTGACTGATTACTAAAGAATGTATCAGCCGTATAATACTTTCATCCATCATACCCTGGTGCTTGTTATTGTTTCATTTGATCAATTTTATGGTGTTTGTTACCTTCGCTTCTAATTTCTTAGTGGTCCCCTGTTTGTACATTTTTTCTGATGATGATGATTGATGTGTGGGGTTTAACGTCCCAAAACCAACACACGAATAAGAGAGACGCTGTAGTGGAGGAGTCCAGAAATTTCGACCACCTGGGATTCTTAAACGTGCACGAGAATCTGAGCACATGCGGCTACAACATTTCCGCCTCCATCGGAATGGCAGCCGCCGCAACCGGGATTCGATCTCGTGACCTCCGGGTCAGCAGCCGAGTACCTTATCCACTAGACCACCGCGGCAGGGTGTACATTTTTTTTCTCAATGACAAGGCCCTGTACCTTGAGCTGGTCGACTATAGGAATCGAGTATGCCATTCGCTGTATGTACGTCAATTTTTTTAAAAGCCCTGTTTCATTTATATCCAGTGAGAGGCCTACCACCAAGCGTGGTACGGTACAAAAGAAGCTTGGATTTGTCTGGGGAGCATATGAGACCAGTTCATATAAGCTGTTCCTCTACTGTATTTGTTGCGGTCATCCGCCGTTGTTCTATAGAGTTGGCGCTACCATCCCAAAAGAAGATTGTGATATCTGCGTATATTGAATTGCGTAGATACTCAATTTCATTTAGTTTCCCGGGAAGTCCTATTAACATGAGATTGAATAGCATCAGAAATAGGGCAGAGCCTTGCGGCGTACTGGCGCCACTGATGTCGATATCGGTCGATTTGAGTCCTCCAACGCTTTCTGTCTGATAGGAAGCCCTTAACGTAGTTGTATATCCGCTATCCTAGTATTATTCGTCCGATGTTTTTCAATATCGCTGTATGGTTAGCATCATCGAAAGCTTCTTTAGTATCGAGGCCTAAGACGAGCTTTATAGAGCGCGTTTTATAGTTGATTATCTGATGCTTAAGTTGAAGCATCGAATCTTGCGCCGAAAAGTTTTTGCGAAACCCTATCATCGTGTCTGGGTAGGTGTTATTCTCTTTCAAGAAGTTTTCTACTCTGTTTAAAATTACATGTTCTAGTAACTTTCTGACGCAAGATGTAGGAGAAATAGGTCTGAGGTTGTCGATGGCAAGCTTTTTACCTGGCTTTGAAATGAACGTTATAACCGTTTTTTTTTCTCTCAGATGGCACTTCTTTTATCCAGCACTCGTTTATGCTATCTGCTAATTTGGAGATTGATTCACCATCGATCTGTCTAGGTGTTTTTAGTAATGCCGTCCGGTCCTTGGGCTGATTTGTTGTTTATATTTTGTAGGGCCGCACGGAGTTCTGCCTCTGTAATTGTCTTGTCTGGTTTTGAGTTTGCATTACTGTTGTAGCTAGGATGATTACAACGGGCTGCCTGTGTGATGTATTTCTTCTATCTTTGAGAAATTCCTCTTCTGTGTCATCATGGATGAGTATTAACTTAGTATTGGCGTAGGTCTTGTTTTTCTTGTTACTTTCTGGATCAAGTAGGAACATAAACAAGTGCCATGCTCTACCGGGCCCCTCCATAGAATTACAAATTTTGTCCCATTGTTAATCGCCGAGTTGCTTAGCATGTAGTTCTTTGTCTTCGTTAGGAAGCGCTATGCGCTTTCTCAACTCTCTTAAGCTTCTAGCCGTTAAATCTACGTTGAAGTGACGGCTTAGCTTCCCACTTGTGAAGACGTTTACTGTAAATTTCGTTAAGTTGGATTCAGGAGGGACAATTTTTGTAGCAGCTTTGACGTCTTCCCTGAGCTGCTTAGTCTATTGCTCTATGTGGGTAATTGGTCGTTGTTCTGTCCTCTCGCGTTCTACGAAGCAATTCCGAGTCTATTATTTGATTTCTCTTTCTTTTGAGCTATTTGGGCCGTATGTGAAGTGTAACTTTGATATGTGGTGGTCGCTGCCCTAATTTTGTAGTGTGTTGTGCCACGTTGCCAATTCAACAATTTTGGTGAAAGTTAGGTGTGGTGTTGTATCCGTGTTTAGCGCCGTGCCAATTCTGGTTCGGCTGCCAGGATCTGTGACGAGTGCTAGACCCAACTCTTGCGATTCATCCCATAGCGCCCTTCCTTTTGGCCTTGTAAGCAGATATCCCCAGGCAGTATGTGGTGCATTAAAGTCTCCTAGTATAAGTACTTATTTCCTGCAGCCATTCTAAGTGTTTTCTGGAGTAGACACTTGAATTTACGTTTATGTTGGGAGAGGTTGCGCATCAGATGATAACGTTACGGATGCACTACACGTGGCGATCAGTCTATTATCTTTAATTTACCCTCGCCGTTCAACACCTGCATGTATATAAACCATGGCGCAAGAAACTTATCACGATTCTTCCCGTTACGCTCGAACTGTCAGGATGGTCCAAGGACTACACACGATAGTGTCCGGATGGTCCAACAAACACACACGATATGCGGTGGTCACTGCCCAAATTTTGTTGCATGTTGTGCCACGTTGATATTTCAATATTTTTGGTGAAAGTTAGGTGTGGTGCTGTGTCCGTGTTTAGTGCGGTGCCAATGCTGGTGTGACGGCAGGGATCTGTGACGAGTGTTAGGCGCAACTGTTGCGAGTCATCCCGTAGGGCCCTTCCTTTTGGTATTGTATGTAGATATCCCCAGACAATGTGTGCGCACTAGACTTTCTTCAGCCAGTCTAAGTATTTTTGGAATAGACTCTTAAATTTATATTTATGTTGGGAGGGGCCGCTATAAATGCTCTGAATAAATAATCTATGCGCTGTCTTCTTTTGCCAGAAGAGTCCCAACAAACGATTGTCTAAGTATTGCCTGTGTTGTGTTGCACGCACCTGATGTTACTTTTTACAAGCGAGGTTAATATTCAGGTCTCCCCATTGGCGTTTCCAAGAGATCTGTATTCTGGTAGCTTTGCAATACCGTGTGTTTCCTGCAAAGTTACGACGTCTGGTTTACGTTTGTCTTTTAGGTACTGCTGCAAAACTGACTGTTTTCGTAACTTCTATAGTTCCGTTGCCACATTCGAAAAGCTTTCTTAGACCACCTCATTGCCCACATCTTTGCCCACATCATTGCGGTTGTGACAATGGAATGGAAGAGGCAGGCTAGAGAGAGACTAATCCTATATATTTCTGGGGTTGAGAATCCCATATTAACTGTGGCGCTTCTGGTGCGCCGGAGCACAGCCCCCTGCCTCGTAACTGTTTTGTTTCTAGGAAGAGAAGGGGGATCATCTCCTTTACTCATCTTGTTCTCCGGGATTTTGGCAGTTATTTCTTTTGTGCTCGCATATGGAGCGGGAGTTACCTGGCTCTCTGGGCATTTTTTTGGGCCGTTTCATTCCATCACTTATGCGCACTACCATTATTCTCAGCAGCGCGTTCTTGTGCTTTATTTTCTTTAACTAATCCGTAATGGCACTCTCCCCATCAACACCCGGGCACGCGCCCTCGACTACGTCTGTTCAGCACACCTTAAATTTCGTGTCTCCTGTAGTTGATGGCCTTGTTGGGAACCAAGACCTGGATCGGAATTGGCGTCATGTGGCTGGTTACCTGAAGTCAGAACGCGATGAAGATCGACGGGTCGACAGTGTTTTTGATCTCGTTCTCAACCTGGAGCATTTTTTTGCTTCTGGGAGGCCAGATTTTCCGCGCAAATTCACGTTCTCTTATCTTGAATTGGGCTTCGTGTTCTTGTTGTCACTCTTGTTGCAGCCTTTGCCATTGTCTCTGCTGTACAATGAAGGCTTCTTGAATTTGGCCTTGCATGTCTTGCTAGGAAACTTAAAAGGGTATAGCGCACCACGACAAGGACACAAAAAAGAGAGACGCACACACACACACAGCGCTAACTTGCAATCATTGTTTTATTTGCGATCACACAAGCTATTTTTACAGTAACAGTAGACAGATAGAACCTGAAACGTATGATGTTAAGATAAAACACGCATCATACACGCGTCATCATCGATTGCGACAATCTGCACTCGCCAGCGTTAAAGTGAAGATTCTAGATACTGTGGAAAAGCCTGATTCTAGATACTGGAGCCGCCATATCCGTGATGAACGCAAAACGTAGCCGATTACTGCGCAAAGTGACCACGCCGCTTTGCGGGCTCTCTCTCCGTACAGCCAGCACCCAAAGCATTCACCCTACAGCGATGTGCACAGCCCGCCTTGTGATTCAGGACGTGATGTATGCGGTCGAATTCATCATAATTTCTTTATTCTCTCAAAACTATATCCTAGGATGGGATTTTCTCGCCCGCCACGACTCCGTCATTCATTGCGCACCAGCATAAATAGAACTCACGCAATTCTCTTCTTTGATGCCGGCCGACAGTCCATCTGCTGCAAGCAAGTTACTTGTCAGAGACGACACCCAAGTGCCTGCAAACTCGTCCGTGGTGGTGTCGCTCTACTGCGCCAGCCTTTCTGACACCGCTGCAATCCTCTCGCCATCTCATCGTGTTTTCATAAGAAAAAGCTTGCTGGTTCCTTTCGCGACCGTGGAACTCACTGACGGCAGCACCACTATTTTTGTTGTGAACTCATCTCCGTACAGCGCTACGTTGGTTCGAGGGGAATTTCTCGGGAGCGTGGAACCCATCGAAGACGCGCCAGTTATGGATCAACCCGATGACATGCACTGCTCAAGTTCCTGTACGCTTAGTGCTGTTTCGACATCTGCTTCAACATCCGATGATGTATTCGGTCCCTCCATGCCCGACAACCTTACGCCGGGCCAGCGTTCCCAGCTTTCGGGCCCGTTTGAAGAATTCCGCTCTTCTTTCGATGTCGCTGAACCTCCTCTCGGCCGCACATCCACCGTTACGCATCGCATCGACACAGGCGCACAGCCACTGCTGCGGCAACGTCCATATCGCGTATCTTCCACAGAACGCCATGTAATCAACGAGCAATTCGACGACATGCTTCGCCGCGACGTTATTCGCCCCTCTAGCAGCCCCTGGGCATCTCCTGTCGTTCTCGTCACGAAGAAGGACGGTTGTGTGCGTTTCTGTGTGGACTACCGACACCTCAACAAGATCACTTGTAAGGACGTGTACCCACTAGCGCGGGTAGATGACGCGATTGACAGTCTGCAAGGTGCAGAATTTTTTTCATCCCTCGATTTGCGCTCAGGGTACTGGCAAGTACCTATATCTGAGGATGCTCGACCGAAGACCGCTTTTGTCACCCCCGACGGCTTGTACGAATTCAACGTCATGCCGTTTAGGCTGTGCAATGCGCCCGCCACCTTTGAGCGCATGATGGATACTGTTCTGCGTATCCTGAAATGGCACACGTGCCTGCGCTACCTCGATGACGTCGTCTTTTTCACTACGGACTTCTCGACGCACCTTCAACGCCTTCGGCATGTTTTAATGCGTCTCAGCGGCGCCAGTCTGCAACTGGACCTAAAGAAGCCCCGATTTGCAGCTCGGCAGCTGACAATACTCGGCTACGTCATGTCCAAGGACGGGATTCTCTCTGATCCAGCCAAGCTTCGGGCCGTGACCGAGTTCCCCAAGCCGACATCCGTCAAGGAACTGAGCAGTTTCGTAGGAATGTGTTCCTATTTTCAGTGCTTCATTCGCGCGACTACCGTTTCACTGCTGACGAAGCTCCTCGGAAGTAACGCGTCTCTCCACTCGTGGTCATCACAGTGTGATGACGCTTTCACAACGCTCCGTCGTTCGTTGACGTCACCTCCCATACTCCACCACTATGACTTAACGGCCCCTACAGAGGTACACACGGACGCCAGGGGTGTCGGCCTCGGCGCTGTCCTTGCGCAGCGGAAACCAGGGTTCCCGGAATATGTCGTGGCGTATGCAAGCCGTATGCTTACAAAAGCCGAGACTCATTACGCCGTCACTTAGAAAGAATGTCTGGCGATAGTCTGAGCTCTTACAAGTTCGGACCTTATTTTTATGCTCGCCAATTGATGTCGTCACCGACCATCATGCACTATGCTGGTTGTCATCATTGAAAGATCCCTCAGGCCATCTCGCCTGGTCGGCCCTTAGTCTGCAAGACTACGAAATCCGCGTGCTGTACCGCAACGAAAGGCAACATGCTGACGCCAACGCACTGGCGAACTTTCCCTTGTCTGACGAAAGTGCCCACAGCTCAGCGTCTCACCTTGCCATTTCTTCAATTAGCATTCATACAGTTGCTACTGAACAGCGCAAAGATGAACAGATTGCCTCACTAATAGACTTGCTGACTGATCCATACACTCAATCCACTCGCGCGTTGCGTCGTCAAGCCCACCATTTCGCCCTTCACGACGACCTCCTACACCAACGCAATGCCAACGGTGACAGCCGCCAGTGGTTACTAGTCATACCCCGCAGTCTGCGCTCTGACACATGCGAATTCTTTCATTCTGATCCACAAGGTGCGCACTCCGGGGTATCGAAGACTTACCACCGTATTCCCCAACGGTACTTTTGGTGCGGCATGTACCGATACGTGCAGAAATTCGTTCGCTCCTGCATAGATTGTCAGCGCCGCAAAGCTTCAACGCACCTGTCACCGGTAGATCTGCAACCTCTACCTTGCCCTGCCAGGCCTTTTGGGCGCGTTGGCATCAATTTGTATGGGCCACTTCCACTAACGTCGGCTGGTAACCGCTGAGCCATTGTCGCTGTGGACCACCTCACGCGATACGCTGAAACGGCTGCTCTTCCCGCGGCTACAGCGAGCGATGTGGCCTCCTTTCTGCTTCAACGATTCATTCTGCGGCACGGTCCCCATCAGGAACTGCTCAGTGACCGAGGCTGTGTCTTCCTGTCTGAAGTCGTTGAAGCCAATCTCAAAGAGTGCAACGTTGTTCATCGCAAAACTGCTGCTTACCACCCGCAGACGAATGGCCTCACCGAACGCTTAACGATACGCTCGGTGACATGCACTCCAAGTACGTTGCCACCGATCACACAAATTGGGATTCCATTCTACCCTTCGTTATCTACGCATACAATACCGCCCCTCAGAGTACTACTGGCTTTTCGCCTTTCTCTTTATTGTATGGAAGGCACCCGTCACACACCATCGACACGATACTTCCGTACAGGCCAGATCCGTCTGAGTGGGCACCCATTTCTACTACAGCCAAGCTTGCTGAAGAGTGTCGAGAGCTTGAAAAGCCCTTACTGCGCATGATCAAGAGCGGCAAAAAAGCATTCGCGCTGACGCCAGCTCTACTACGCTCACGTTCCTCCCTGGAGCGCTCGTCTGGCTCTCGATCCCTACTACTGCAACTGGTTTATCTTCAAAACTATTGCCCAAATACGAAGGCCCCTACCGTGTCGTCAAATGCACTTCCCCAGTAAACTACTTGATTGAACCCATCGAACCGTCTTCAGACATGCGCCGTCGAGGACGCGACACTGTTAACGTGGAGCACCTGAAGGCCTACCAAGACCCGCTCATTGTAACCAGCTGTTAGCTTGCCAGGCGGCTCCTTTTTCGTACCCGGGGTAGTTGTGGCAAAGCCTTTGAACAGTGCGTCGTCCTCTCCAGCACCTTCTAGTGGGTCACCCTTTTCATAAGAAGAAGAGCAGCTCGTGCAGAGAGTCGGTCCCCACATGACTGTCGCTGTCGTCAATCATCGCGGAGTGTCCGCCAATAAACCTTTTACAATACTTTTTTCTTTAGCTGACAAAGCTATCGAAGCCACACTCACACATTTATTGTTCATTTTGTCAATTTCTAAGGCTTCAATGATTTCACGGTAGTTATATCAGGGGAACTAAATAGACTAAGGGTGTTTTGAAACAGAGGGACACAACCACACCTCTGACAGTTAGGGCGAAATGACCAGACATGGCTTTTTCTACGTTGTACTTGTGTTCCCTAAGTATTTCGTTCACACACCTTCCAGATCGACCAATGTACACGCAATCACACGTCAAAGGAGTGCCATAGACAACACCACGTCAAAAATTAACAAACTTTTCCCGGTGCTTGACCTTTCACTCCCGTTTCCCGCAGCTGTCTGCGTTAGCCTTTATGCACATGCCTTGCAACCGTTCGGGAGCAGAAAACACAACAACCACACCATCCTTTCTTGCCCTTCTCGCATGTCTTGTTGCAGTGATATGGTCCGCACCACATATCTGGCATTTGGGCTAGCACCGACGCCCTTCATCTGGATTTGGTGTTCCACAACCATCGCAAGCTTGTTGTCAAGATTGAGACACAGGTCTCCCCGGCGTCAAGCATGTTGCATTTCCGGCAAAAAATCCACCTGTTTCTGTACAGTAAGCACTGAACCAGCGCTACCCTGTATCAGACAAACATGAGCACTTTGTTTCCGTCAAATAGCACGATCATTGTGGTAGTATTACGGAGCCGCTTCGCTGCTATCGCCGTAGTATTTTTGGTAGTAACAATAGCTGCTGTTATGTATCTTGATGACTGTCATGTTTGTTGCTGGCCCCGCCACAGTGGTCTAGTGCCTAAGGTACTCGGCTGCTAATCGGCAGGTCGCAGGATCGAATGCGGCTGCTGCGGCTTCGTTTCCAATGGAGCTTTAAATAGGTCCATGTGCTCAGATTGGGGTGAACCCCAGGTGATCAACTTCTTTGTAGCCCTCTACTACGGCGTCTCTCATAATGATATGGTGGTTTCGGGACGTTAAACACCACAAATCTTTTCTAGGGGAGCTTTGAAAGCGCACTTGTCCAAGAAATGTTGCTCCCACAGCTTGTGATAAGAAACATCACGTTAGATTTGTTGATTGTGTATCCTCTGTCATCTACAAATTTCCATTATCCTTCGGATTGTACTATATTGCGCAAACTAAACGGTGTCTGAATGACAGAATACACGAACAGTGCTTTAACGCGAGAAATAAGCTTACGACGCGAGGATTCCTGGCGGCACACTGCAAAGGCTGTGGGTGCTCCCCTGATCTGTATAGTTGCATAGTTATCGCCCTTTCTAGAGATCGGCTCACGCGGGAGACAAAAAAAAAGCCGAGGCTATAGAAGAATTAGGCCGTTTGTGGGTAAGCTTGTCATCGATTTCCTAGTCAGAAAAGGAAATGACGCTCCTTGGTTTAAGAACACGTGCAAGATGAGTTGTGCTTTGTCGCGGATGTATAAAAAAGGGATGTTATTGGCATGAAATAAGCAGTTGGAAGTGTAGCGCCTACCTGTCTCTACGTCTCTGTCGCGTCCCATTCTTTTATTCACTGCGCTAATACACGCTATGTTCAGCTTAAATTGATGATGACGCAGCGAGCAATAGAAAGAAAACTGGTAGGTGTAACCTCAAGAGACAAGAAGAGAGCAGAGTCAATTAGGGAACAAATGGAGGTTAAGGATATCATAATTGAAATCAAGAAAAGGAAATGAACATGGGCCGGGCATGTAACACGTAGACGAGGATAACCGCTAGTCATCAAGGGTAACTGACTGGATTCCCAGATAAGGCAAGCGGGTTAGGGGGAGACAGAAGGTTAGGTGGGCAGTTGAGAATAAGAAGTTTGCGGGTATAAACTGGCAGCAGCAAGCACAGGACCGAGTTACCTGCCGGAACTTGGGAGAGGCTAACGCCCATTACCCAGACCGATTCCCCTGCAAACTTTGCGGCATACTAGGAGACTTCCTCCACATATTCCTCACATGTCCCACCTGCTTGATCCCCCACCTCAGGCTGTGACATTGTCATACTGGGAGAACATCATGACCAGCTCCTCTGGGTTCGATCAGCGCCGGATCATTTCGTGCGCCTTGAAGAGAATCGCACTTCAAGGGCTTTCCTTTTCTTTGTAAGGGTGCCTCCTCACTGTCAGTGAGCACTCGCTTGCCATGAGGGGCTCAGCCCCCGCGCTATAAAGTGGTAATAAATATTTCTACCACCACCTCCTTTTCTGGGTGCATCGTTGCGCTCGACAGGCCGTGTTGGCAATGAGTCGCTCTCATGATGGGAGTCTTGCCGGCTTCACTTTCTGTTTTTCACCTCTTTCCATCCCTTGCTCTGATCATTTTTTTCCTCTGTGACGGCTTGTCCCTTTATGGCGACTTCCATTATTGTGAGAATGATTACCAATCGTTCAAAAAATTGGCTTGACGGAAAACCAGCTGCGGACACAAGGTTACAGAAATAAAGAGAAATAAAAACAATTATTTTTGAAAAAAAAAAGAGAGTTTGCGGGCCAAAAGCATGACCCCGCTACATGGTCCGCATCCGTAGTCCAGGACACTACATGGCGAGGTCCCGATTCATACCCAACTCGCCAGAGTCCCTTGAGACTCCAGCGAGGAGCAGTTGAGGAGGGCAGTCTTCATTCCTCTCGGGAAAGGGTGGATGAAGGGGGCAGGTTTTGCACATGCCGCCACCGCGTGAAAGATATCACAGGTCTCCCGACGGTGTGGGCACCGCCCTTCGTGTTCGGGTTGAAGTGTTTGATAATTTCAGGACAGAGTAGAGTACTTGTCTGCAGGTGCCTTGGGGTTCGCTCATACGCTTTACTCAATTCCGCCGCAGGGCCAGTGAAAAGCCAAGCCGCTGAATGTCATTAAAAGAGGAAATAATTTCTCTGAACCACAGCAGTGGTTTGGCCTCCGAGTCATACAAGCTGGGGTGAGAAACACAGTGGGTAAGCACTAAGGCGGCCGCGTCAGCGGCCTCGTTATCTCGTAAACCCTTCGGCCCAGGAGCCCAAATTGTGCTTTTCGGTGTTGGATCAGCGACAGCCCGTCTTAAAATATGGCCAGCTGAGGGGGATATTTCCCTGCTAAGTAGTTAGCACACTCGTTGTTTGAATACGTTATTATCGTCTTCGAATTGTGATACGCAGCAGCAGGTGCTACCGCTACTTCCTCAGCCCGCTCTGAATTTTTTTCTCTGAAGGAGAGTCCATCTACGTGATTCCCGGGTGATCTACAGCGGCCGTGCAAAGTCCTTCGAGAGTCGGCCCTACTATAGCATACAAGTAGTATACACCAGATCGGGAACAACGTTGTCTTTCAGAGTCCGGGTCCGCGCTTGTTGCCTGTTTTTGTGCGTGTGCGTGTCCATGTTAGTGGGGAGCGGAGAGACCCAGAGCGTTTGTCGCCACAGTTTTTGAATATGGTCCGCCTCCTCTAGAGTGCAAGTGTGTTGAATGTTTGAATGGTTGAGCAGGCGGTTCCCGGGCAGCGTCTGCATAAGCCACGTATATGGATTTATGAGATGCGCCTCCCGCAACTCCTGGTAGGAGTTGAGCACACCCAACGCCCTGGGGTTTGCGTTGGAGGTAGCCATCGGGAAATCCAGAGCTCTGCTTGTAGCCTTGCGGATAATGGCATCAATTCTTTCGTGTTCTTGCTTGTTAATGTGGGGGTATCACACAGAGCAGAACATCCGGCTAGTTACCAAGGCATGGACCAGCCGAAGCGCGTCCCTGTCTCGCAGACCACTCCGCTTGTTGGCAACATGGTGGATCATGCGCCCTACTTGCTCGCTTAATCTCTTGAGTTTCGTCATAGTAGAGCCTGGTCTGAATCTATGATGATTCAAAAGGCCCCGAATCCGGATCTGCTCCACCTCTCTGATGGGACCACCAGGCAGAAAGATGTGTTTACCTGTGTTATCGTTTGGATTAGCTCCGACATCAAGAAGCCTTGATTTAGTTGCAGCACACTGGAGTCCACAGTCGTTGGCATACGCCTAGACTATGGATGCCGCCCGCTGAAGGTGGTCTTGTCTTTCTCCGAGGCTACCCTCCGTTGTCCAAATAGTGGTGTTATCAGCATATACGGCTTTTCGCTTCATACCAGCCGGGCCAGTTGGCTTGGGAGGCGCATCATTGTTATGTTGAACAGGAGTGTTTATAACACAGTTCCCTGAGGGGTACCCCGTGTTTTCAAAGGAAAGGTGCATCGCTGTTTTTCAGGTGCGAGTCTGGGCAGCCGACGCCGCATCAGTGGAAACGCTGGGAGCGCACCGATTGGACTGGGGCCGGCTTTCCTGCTACGCGTTTCTGGCACAAAAACGGCTGTATTTTTGTTACAATCGAAATGCCCTCCCGGAACTTTGTGTCACTGGTTTCTGAGGATGAGCTCGTTCTGCTGATACATAGTTTTTGATGACGCTTGTTGATTTTGGCTACGAAAACGTGCGAATAATGCGGAGCCGACGTGATGTACATCCGCTCACTGTGGTGATCGCAGCGCCTCCATGTGAAATGAACTGCACGAAAGTATTTGCTCTAGCTGTGCCTTCTCTTGTTAACGTAAACCGTGCACCTATATACGGAATAGTGCCAGCCAGTTCTTTCTAAGCAATGTGTGACATCTGTCACCTGTGCTGCTAAACGAGCAGAGGCTTGATGCACCGGAGACCACAATCTAGAGGTGCGTGCCGCCCAAGCATATGCCTTCTCGCAAAATCAAACACCTACAGATCCCCGCTAATAATTCGCATCAGGCAGGAGTATCGCGATCGGTGGTGAATTTATTTTCTGTGATCTTTTGTATTTCTTATGCGAAAGACATGTGACAATAGATGTGGGAGACGTGCCTTCGCTCATACACTGTGTTTATTCCATTTTAACTTCTTCATATTCGCCTTCTCGTATATATATATATATATATATATATATATATATATATATATATATATATATATATATATATATATATATATATATATATATATATATATATATATATATGGGCCAGTTAGTCTTCGTTAATGTATGCGATATGGCACAACGGACAACGCTCAAGGATAAATATATTTTTTTTCCAACAGTTTCGGGAGGGGTCCTCCCTTCGTCAGGGGATGAATTATACTAACATAGACGTTCAAACTTCGTTGCTGCTGCGTCCCTCTCACCTTGAAAGATGTTTGCGAGAGTGAGAGAGAACTAAAGCAACAAACAAAAAAACAAAAAAAGAAGAAACAAAACACGGCGAACGCTGAGCACAAAACCAGACTGCGCACAACCAAATGTCGGTGTAAGTCCACATCCGGTTCTCATCCTTTGCTGGCCAGTTCTCGACGCGTTTCGGGCCACCACACGCTGAGAACTGGCCAGCACAGGATGAGCTTATATATATATATATATATATATATATACATATATATATATATATATATATATATATATATATATATATATATAAAATAAGGGAAAGAAGTGTATACCTAAGGGCTCGTTTTTCCGTGTTTTTAACACAATAATAATGAGATATAACAGACAGTAATGCCAAGGAATGTACAGGGGAAGTTATTAACATTAATGGAATGTAAATAAGAAGAAAGAAAAGTGGATGAAAAAATTGCCAACTGTAAGCAGGAATCGAACCTACGATATATATATATATATATGCCTTCTCGCAAAACTTACTTTACATTTACTTACTTGAATGCTCAATCTGCCACATGCAATACATCGGTCAAACCAAGACATCTTTTCGCATCCGTTTCAACAACCACAAATCACACGTAAACAGTTTACCACATCTTCCATTGTCCAAGCATTGTCATCTACCAGGTCATTCGTTTGACAAGATTATGGTAACACTATTGGAATCTGGCTTTAAATTGCACCATGATCGCAAAATTCGAGAATCGTTCTTGATTCACAAGTTCAACAGTCTGTTATCCGGCATTAACGAATGCGTAGGAAAAGTGTCATGCCTTTCTACGATGCCCTGACGTCCGAAATTTTGAGAAATATTTAAAGAAGCATCCCTGACGTATAATATACTTCTTCTAAGGTTATCACATATTTATATTTTTTTCATGCGTGATCTTCGTCGTCAATAGGGAATGTTAGAAATGTCTTTTACATGCCCACAATCTTGTCTATTGTATTAGATTTTAATGGTTTGTAGTGTAGTCACGGCTGTTTAAAAGAATTTTTGTGACACTCACATGCTGATCGCACGTGTTTTGTACTGACGTGTTCATGCCTGCCCATAAAAGCGGCCACATACTCGTATTTCTGTTAATCCTGACGAAGGCCGTGCCACGGCCGAAACGTAGAGTAAACAATTATCAAATTTTCGTAAGTGTGCTCCTTTATTCTTCACAATATATATATATATATATATATATATATATATATATATATATATATATATATATATATATATATATATATATATATATATATTTACATATATATATATATATATATATATATATTTACATATATATATATATATATATATATATATATATATATATATATATATATAGGAACAGCGGGGCAGAAAGACACGAGCGTGTATCTTTAAACAAAGCGCTAACACACAATTCTTCTTTGTTCTCTTTTCCCCTTTCGGCTCGCTAGGGCTTGCCGGCTCACAACTCTAGGTGGCATTATTCCTCCTCCCATTAGAGCATCGACTCGATGCTCATACACAAGGTGACAGCAGGGCCCATAAGGGGATAAAAAGAAAGGGAGAAACAATACTTATAGTGCACAGGGCATTGGCAGGTGCAAAAAAAAATGAAAAATGTCTGTGGTCGGTCATAAGAAAAAAAAAACATTATTACAGTTCAAAGTTCGTTCGAGACCCTACGGACAACGAAAAAGAAATGTTTGCTGCCCTGGCACAATAAGGCGAGTATTACTGCGTAAAATAACGTTTTAAGCGGACGACATGCACAATCTGTGTTCGTGGTGAGTGGCGCTGGGTCGTTGGCGAGCCTCCGTCTGGAATGACTTCGTAGTTGACCTCGTTCAACCACCGTAATACTTTGTAGGGTCCGAAGTACTTGCTCAGGATTTTCTCGCTGAGACCTCGCCGTCTAACAGGAGTCCAAACTCACACTTGGTCGCCAGGTTGATAGGTAACTGGTGGATGGTGAATGTTGTACCTTCGGGAGTCTTTACATTGCTGCGATCTTATGTGCACGCGGGCTAGTTGACGTGCTTGCTCTGCTCGCTGAATGTAATCCTCGACATCAGGAGTTAGCGGCCCCTGCTGGTCGATGTCACAACCAATCATGGCGTCTAGCATGGTTTGCACGTCTCGACCGTAAACGAGGCAGAAGGGTGCGAACCTTGTCGTTTTCTAGGTTGCGGTGTTATACGTAAACGTTACGTATGGCAGGATCTCGTCCCACGTTTTATGCTCCACATCCACGTACATAGAAATTATGTCAGCCAGTGTTTTGTTTAGCCTTTCTGTAAAGCCGTTACTCTGGGGGTGGTATGCAGTTGTCTTACGGTGGTTCGTGTAACTGAGTTTGAAGATGTCGTCCAACAGTTTTGCCGTAAACGCTGTCCCTCGGTCAGTGATGATGACCGACGGGGCGCCGTGACGAAGCACTATGTGGTGCATGAAAAACTGGGCGACTTCAGATGCTGAACTGCGTGGCAGTGGCTTCGTTTCAGCGTAACGCGTGAAATAATCAGTTGCGACGATGATCCACTTGTTCCCAGAGTGAGACAAAGGAAACGGTCCAAGAAGGTCCATTCCAACTTGGTCAAACGGCGTACGTGGTGGGTCGATGGGTTGTAGGAGGCCTGCAGGCTTTACAGGTGGTGACTTGCGACGCTGACATTCGCGGCATTCTTTCACGTACCGTTTCACACAAACTGCACGTTTTGGCCAGAAATTTAGCTGTCGTACACTGTCGAGCGTCCATGAGTATCCCAGATGGCCGGATGTCGGCTCATCGTGGCAGGCTAATAGGATATCATCACGAAGGTCTTGAGAAACGACTAGAAGATAAGATCTGCTGCCGGTACCGGTGTTTTTCTTGTATAATATGCCGTGTCGTAAGCAAAATGACAGCCACGTACGGGAAAGTTGTCGAGGAACCAACACGGTGCTGCCTTCTAAATGGTCAATGATGGGCCTTAACTCGGGGTCCGCTCGTTGCTTACTGAGGAGGTCCGCCCCACTGAGAGTCCCCAGGAAGGCACTGTTGTCTTCTACAGCTGTATGGTCGGATTCTAGAGGTGCTCGTGATAGCGTGTCGGCGTCTTCATGCTTTCTACCCGACTTGTATACGATGGTGACATCAAACTCCTGAAGTCGCAGACTCCATCGTGCTAATCACCCAGAGGGGTCTCGGAGGTTAGCCAACCAACATAAAGCGTGGTGATCCGTCACAACTTTAAATGGGCGCCCATGGAGATAAGGCCTGAACTTTGTAATCGCCCATATTACCGCGAGACATTCCTTCTCTGACGTTGAATAGTTGGTTTCGGCACGTGATAAAGTGCGGCTCGCATAGGCGATCACACGTTCGGTCCCATCTTGTGTTTGCACCAAGATAGCTCCGAGACCAATGTTTCTTGCGTCAGTGCGCACCTCTGTGTCAGCGTCCTCATCGAAATTACCAAGCACAAGAGGGGAAGACAGTCGATGTTGCAGTTGCGCAAAGGCAGTCGCTTGTTCGTCAGTCCACAGAAATGGGGTGTGGTCACGCGTAAGTCTGATGAGTGGCTCCGCAATCTTAGAGAAGTTTTCGATAAAGCGGCGATAGTATGCGCAGAGCCCCAGAAATCGTCGAAGACTTTTCTTGTCTGTCGGAGCTGGAAAAGCGGCAACAGCGGCAGTCTTCTCGGGATCGGGCTGAACGCCTGCAGCGCTCACAACATGACCCAGGAACTTCAGTTCTTTGTAGCCGAAATGGCACTTCTCAGACTTGAGGGTAAGGTCAGCAGATCGTATAGCTTCAAAAACACGCCGAATGCGATGAAGGTGCTCGTCAAACATTTTTGAAAAGACAACGACATCATCTAGATAGACGAGGCAACTTTTTCACTTGAGGTCAGCGAGAACGGTATCCATCATTCGTTGGAATGTGGCCGGAGCAGAACAGAGACCGAATGGGAGCACTCAGAATTCATACAGACCGTCAGGAGTTACAAAAGCAGTTTTTTTCGCGGTCACGTTCATCAACTTCAATTTCGAGTAACCACTTCTGAAGTCGATTGAGGAAAAGTACTTTGCTCGCCTCAGCCTGTCAAGAGAATCATCCACTCGAGGCAACGGGTACACGTCTTTTTTTGTGACCTTATTCAGCTTCCTATAATCGACACAAAAGCGAAGTGTACCATCCTTCTTCTTTACAAGGACCACTGGCGATGACCAAGGGCTGCTTGATGGCTGTATTACACCATCTTGAAGCATTTCCTTCACTTGCTTTTGAATCACGCGTCGTTCAGTTGGTGAAACTCGGTAAGGCTGTTGCCGTATAGGGTTCGCGTCGCCGTAGGTGATAATACGGGGTTTGATAATCGATGTCTGACAGATCCTTGATGAACGAGCAAAACAGACGTGGAATTCTATCAACAAGTCGTTAAGCCTTCGTTTGTTTTCGTCAGAAAGCGTTGTGTTTACGCCGACACACTGGAGAGGTGCTTCGGCATTATCGGTTGCCTCGGAAGAAAAACACTCAGTCACATTGGTTACTGAATAGGCATAGGCGATGACAGTACCAGTGAAAAGGTGTCGGCGCTCGTAGCTGAAGTTTGTAACAAGAAGCTCGCAGTGGCCAGCCTGGAGGTCTACTAGGCTTCGTGCTACGCCGATACCCTGGGAAAAGAGTAAGGATCGATTGCTCTCCGCCACCATTTCAGCGTGTGCTGATTCATTACACGCCACTCGAACCATAACACTTGAGTGCGGTGGTATCATCACATCATCGTCAATTACACGCAGACATACTCGATCGTGGCTGGGATTATGCTCTGGTGTGGCGCTTTTTGTTGAAAATGTGACGAGGCGTTGTCGAATGTCGATGATAGCACCATGCTTCCTCAGGAAGTCCATGCCAATGATCAGGTCTCAAGAACACTGACGGAGAACGCTCAAGCTGACAACAAAGGTAGAATTACGAATCTGTATTCGTGCTGCGCAAACGCCGAGTGGCGTGATGATGTGCCCGCCAGCAGTACGAATTGACCTGAGGTTCCAAGGCATCGTGACTTTCTTAAGGAGAGCAGCCTGTTTTTCACTTATTATAGAAAAATCCGCACCCGTGTCAACTAAAGCACTGACTTTGCGACCGTCGAGCAGCACTGGAATGTCTAACGAAATCTTTGCGGAACCATCTGGTGTCGTCGTCGTTGGGGTATCGTAAGTTTGCGGAAGCGTCGGTAGGAGGCCTTGAGCTTGTCCAGTATGAGCGGCCTCGCCCCCGAAGGTCGCTGTGGTTAGTTTTCCCGGCGTGGACTGGGTGACCGACCCTGCGCCACGCTCGAATAGGTACGGCGATTAGAAGAAAATCGCCGCGGTGATGGGGAGCGTGACTGGTGCAAGGACGACGAAGTTCCGCGCTGCTGAGTCACATACTCTTCAATTTCAGGGGGCCGCTGACCGAACCTGGGTGGCGGTGAGTTCGTCGAAAATCCGCGTAGTCCAAGTTGCCGGTAAGAACAGTGTCGGTAAAGATGCCGAGCTTCGCCACAGTGGAAGCAGAGAGGACGTCTATCTGGCGCACGCCAGACGTCTGATTTCCGCGAAATCAGGCGAGGTGCGCTGTAATATGGCGCCGCTTGGACCGTCTGCAACATGGCTGGGGCCACGGTGGGATGCGGGATTGCGGGTGTAACAGGTTGCCGCAAAGCTTGAGCACACGACATGCGGGGGAAGTCACTGGGTGGTTGATAATCCCGCATGAAAGGAGGTTCTCTTAAGGCATGCTGGACTTCATCTCAGACTACGCTGGACAACGAAGAGATAGTGGGCTGCGAAGGCACAGACAGCTTCTGGAGTTCTTCGCGGACGACTGAACGTATGATCTCTCGGAAGAAATCTATTTGACCACCGAAAGCTCCCAAGTAGTCCGTAGTTGAAGCGTTGACGTGCCGTTCGTACGACGGGGCCCGCTGCCTAAGAGTGCTTTCGACGGCGACGGCTTCTCTGAGAAATTCGGAAACAGTCTTGGGTGGAGTGCGCACAAGCCCACCGAAAAGCTGTTCTTTCACCCCGCGCATGAGGTACCGTACCTTTTTTTCTTCTGGCATGCCGGGGTCAGCTCGGTGGAAAAGACGCGTCATGTCCTCGACATCCATCGCAACCCCTTCATTCAGCAGTTGTATGCGGGACTGCAGATTTATTTATTTAATTATTTCAACATACTGCAGCCCCACAGGGCTATCGCAGAAGTAGGCAAATACATACATAGAATAGCATAACAAGTGCGTTGTACATCAATGGTTAGTAATATACAATAAATATTCATCCAGTGATAAATATCGAACGTAACCAGGCAAAGAATTCCACAATTCAATAGAATGAACAAAAAAACTATATTTAAACGCCATCGTACGATGTGCAAAGGTAGACATGTTTAACTCATGGTAATTTCGGGTGGTCGTTGGTCTAGCGTGTGCTATATATTTGCTGAGTAAAGTAAACCATGGGGAATCAATTAAGGTATGAAGAAATTTCAAACATTCAACGTGTCGACGGGAAGATAGACTGGTAAGCTGTAAGATAGGAAGGTGGGAACTTGGTGAAAAATACCTGTCAAAGCGACGATAAATGAAGCGTACAGCTTTCTTCTGAACAGATTCAATTCTGTTGATGTCCGAAATTTTGTGTGGGTTCCACACAACAGATGTATATTCCAATATTGGACGAACCATTGTTTTATAAGTGAGGAGCCATATGCGGAGAGGTGCTGAACGTTAAGTGCGTTGTAGGTAGCCTAATTTTTTAAGCGCGCGGTTGCACATGAGATCGATGTGTTGAGACCAAGATAAATCCTGAGTGAAAAGGAGACCGCGCTCAGCTCTCTCCCGCCGGTGAGGGCCCCCCAAGAAGTCGGCATTTAAAGTCTTTCCACGATGTAAGAATACCTGCCCGGTTCTCATACCATACACGTGCGCCGTCCAAAAGACTGAAATAGACGTGCCGCAGTTTGTCTGCATCGTCTCACTGGTTGTGCACGGCAACGAACTCGTAATGAACGAGCCAATTTTCGACATCCTCAAGTGCAGTGCCATGAAAGGGATTTGGCGTTCGCGGTGTGAGTAAGGTGCAATGAAGCGGCGTTGTGCCGTTCGTACCGTTTGGGTTGGTGTCAGTAGGGCTGGTCGGAGCTGCCATGTTGTTTACGAGCAGTCCAAACTCAGGGGATTGCCCGCGGATTCTTCTGCTGGCGCGGTGCACAGGAGTAACCACCGGTACGGCGCTTGAGTTCTTGCTATGTGTAGGGGTACGGTGCATAGATTACCCAGCACCTCCACCAGTTTGTCACGCACCAAGAGCCGTGAAGACAAGACAGGAACAGCGGAGGAGAAAGACACGAGCGTGTATCTTTAAACGAAGCGCTAACACACACTTTTTCTTTGTTCTCTTTTCCCCTTTCGGCTCGCTAGGGCTTGCCGGCTCACAACTCTAGTTGAGGATATATATATATATATATATATATATATATATATATATATATATATATATATACAGAAGAATAACTTCGGTTGCCGCAAGGTTATAAATATGAAAGTAGATGCGCTTTTACATAACAACTGTTTATTCTGCCGGCGTTTCGACGGGAGCCCCGTATTTTTTCAAGGCATTATGCCTTGAAAAATACGGGGCTCCTATACATACATACATATATATATATATATATATATATATATATATATATATATATATATATATATATATATATATATATATATATATATATATATATATGTGTGTGTGTGTGTGTGTGTGTGTGTGTGTATATTTAATGTCGTCTCGGTTGAGACAGCGTTTATTCAGCCCAAGGGCGCAGCAGCGAACGGGCAGTCGGAGACAGAGCGCGCACACACCCAATGATGATTGTGGTGCGCATAGTGAAAATGAGGACACAGACCAAGAGGGATGATGATGATTATGATAATGCGTATATGAGAAGAAGCGCATGACGAATACCCACACGAATTCCCCGCACATCGAAGTGGCCAACCTGGCCGTAGCAAGTCAATGTGAGAGAGAACGGCGCCTCAAAGGCTTCATGCGAGACACGAGCGCGATCACCGTGGTGCGGTGACGGTGGTCTGTTGGGACGACAAGGGGGGTCACACGATAATTAACGGGCGAAGTCTGCTCGATAACTATGTAAGGCTCAGTGAAGTGTGGTTGAAACTTGTCACACAGACCAGGTGTAGGAATAGGTGTGAATAGGAGAGCCTAGTCGCCAGGTCGGAAGAATACAAGGCGATGGGATGCGTCATAAATGACTTTTCGATCTTGCTGTCGCACTACCGTGTTGAAGCGAGCACGCTCGCGACACCGGGCTAGTATTGAAATGTATTCCTCGCTGGAAGACGGAGATGAGTTGACGTCACTCTGGAAAAAGGAAACATCGAGGGAGAAAGTAGGGGAACGTCCATAAACGAGGTGAAATGGCAAATATACGGTGGTGCGCTGAACGGCCGTGTTGTAGGAGAAAGTGAGGAATTGCAGAAAAGTATCCCAGTTTTTGTGGTCTGGACTGATGTAGACAGCAATCATATCAGCAAGAGTATGGTGAAACCTCTCGGTGAGACTGTTCGTCTGAGGGTGGTAGCTTGAAGCTGTCTTATGTGTTCTTCCAGAGGCGCGCTATACTTCATTTAAAACTTCTGACAGGAACACCCTTCCTTGGTCACTCAGCAATATACGAGGGGCGCCATGGCAAAGACTGATGGCGTGCAGAACGAAGTCGGCAACTTTCTTTCGAAGCAGAGGCAGTTGATATAGGCGTCTCTGCGTAGCGTGTCAATTGGTCTATGGCGGTCACTACCCATCGTTTGCCAGTAGATGTGACGAAAAAAAGGCCATAAAGGTCAATACCTACAACCTCAAAGGGCATTTCGGGGCACAGAATTGGCTTCAGAGACACGGCCGATGCAGTTGTCTGGATTTTACGACGCTAGCACAGGACACAGAAACAGACGGAGCGCGCGATGCTTGTAGAAATGCCAGGCCAGTAGAAGTGACTTCGAATGCAGTCGTGAGTTTTTTGAATAACAAGATGTCGGGCAGTCAAGTCGTCGTGGAAGGCTTTAGGCACGTGAAGTCGAAGAGAGCGTGGTAGCACGGAAACCCAGCGTTGACCATCTGGGTGGTAGGTGTGACGGTACAGAACTCCATTCTGCAGCTTAAATTGCAAGAGTCGACGACAATGCTGCACGTTAGGTGGATGGGAAGTTCCTGAGAGCTGGTCCATAACACAACTACAGTACGGATCAGACAACTAGCAGGAGTGAAATGTGCGCTTGCCGCCCGAGAATAGCTGGTCTATTGAGGCCAGTGCGGGTGCTGCAGTATAAGTGATGACCGAACTTTGACCGATGCTGAGCTGGGTATTTGGTAGCGGGCAGCACGAAAGGGCGTCGGCATCTTGGTGTTTGCTACCTGACTTGTAAGTGATATCGAAGTTATACTCCTGTAAACGTAGAATCCACCGACTCATGCGTCCAGACAAGTTATTCAACGTGGAAAGATAGCACAGGGCGTAATGGTTGTAAAGATCGTAAAATGACGGCCGTGGAGATAGGGACGGAACTTTTGCACTGACCAGACCACAGCCAAAAACTCCTGCCCAGTCATGGTATAGTTCTTTTCGGTCGCATTTAGTACTCTACTGGAATATGCAACTACTCTCTCTTGTGAAGAGGTGCCGCGTTGCAGCAGAACAGCACCTATACGGCGGCTGCTAGGGTCCGTATCCAGGATTGTCGGTGCGGTCTGATCAAAGTGGCGGAGTACAGGTTCAAACGTGAGGGCACACTTTAACAGGTCGAATGCTGTTTGACATTCTTCCGACCACCGAAAGGGCACGTCGGAAGCAAGAAGCTGGTGCAGTGGAGCCGCTATTGATGCTAAGTTCCGTATATAACGGCAAAAATGGGAGACGAGACTAACGAAAATTCGCGACTCCTTCGGCCCTATGGAGCAAAGAAAGCGAAGCACCACAGAAACTTTTTCCAGATCCGGCCGAATTTCGTCTTTGGTAACGACGCGGCCCGAACCTGTGATAGCTTTTGAGGCAAAACGTCATTTTTTTGCTGAGTTGGAGACCAGCGGCGGCTAGACACGTCAGAACGTCATCCGAACGTTGTAGGTGCTGAGGAAACGACAAAAAAAATGACGATGTCGTCCAAGTAGCAGAAACAGGTTTTCCATTTGGGGCCGCTGAGCAGGGTATCGATCACGCGCTCAAATGTAGCGGGCGCGTTGCAGAGCCCGAAATTCATAACGTTGAATTTGTATTGCCCGTCGGGGGTGGCGAATGTCGTTTTCTTTTTGTCCTCTTCGTGCCTAGGAATTTGCCAGTACCCGGAACGCCCGTCGAGACTGGAAAAGTATTTCGCGGCTTGTAGAGAATCAAGGGCGTCGTCACTGCGAGGCATTGGGTACAGATCCTTGCGTGTGCTTTTGTTGAGCGCCCTGTAAGCGACGCAAAAGCGCACGGAGCCACCCTTCTTATGAACCAGAACCACAGGCGACGACCAAGGGCGAGATGAGGGGCGAATTACCTCTCGTTTGAGCACGTCAGCCACGTTTTGTTCGATAATTTTTTCTCTCAACAGGAGACACGCGGTAGAGTCGGTGGCGCACAGCAGATGTTCCGCTGTGTTGATTCGATGCGTTGCGGTAGTAGTGCGGCCCAATGTCGAGAAGTAAACATCGAATGAACTTGCGTGTTTCTTTAACAAAGCAAGTAGCTGTTGCGTCTGTGAAGGTGTCAAGTCGTCGCTTATGGCTGCTATAAAGGCGGAAGAAGAAACAGGCTCACCACTAGAGCTGTCATCGGAGGAGACGGCACAAAGTGGCAAAACGCACACAGGCTCGGGATCCGTCACGCAGGCCACCGTGGTGTTGTGAGGAAGTAGAATTTTTTCGTATGTTGTGTTCATGGTGGTGACAAGTGCGGAACGATTAAAAAAAACTAACTACACTGGAAGCGAGATTGATGCCGTTACCGATGCAACTAAATGATGGTGAGACCAAGACGTCACCATGGTCGATGTATTTGGATGTAATAGATACAATTTGCTCTTGACCTGGTGGTAACTCCGTATTTTCCACAGCTGTCAAACGAAATGGCCACTGGGGGTCGTCGTTGGAGATGCAGTTCGTGTCGGAGGGGTGGATGACGTGTTGACCACAGCAAATAGCCGCGGAGGCAGAAGAAAGAAAATCCTACCCTAAAATTTATTGGTGAGAGCAGTCAGTCAGGACGGCGAACTGAACATGGTGTCGGATACAATCAATAAAAAATTGGCAGATTTTACGTAGGGTGGGAATCGATGAGATGCGAAGCATGAATGAGAAATGTTGATATGCCACTTTAAAATCAGCATAACGTTACGAGGTGGAAGTAAATGATGCCGTACATGACTTCTGTGTCATGATTATATGATTATCATGTTTAGATGTGTCGTTTACCTTCGTCATCTATTCGCGTCACGTGATACGAAATTTAATATATGTAGAGCTAGCGAAACGGCCGCGAGCCCGCTATGAGCGTGGTATGTTGTCATGTTTCTACATGACATGCGTGTCAAGATTATCATGTTTGTACCTGTCATATATTTCGTCATCCACTGTCGACACGTAACACCAAATTCGGTGTATGTGGAGCTTACAAAACGGCCGCAAGCGCATCATGAAGGGCGCAATATACTCCTATATAGATTGATTGATTGATATGTGGGGTTTACCGTCCCAAAACCACCATATGATTAGGAGAAGCGCCGTAGTGGAGGGCTCCGGAAATTTTGACCACCTAGGGTTCTTTAACGTGGACCCAAATCTGAGCACACGGGCATACGACAATTCCTTCTCCATCGGAAATGCAGCCGCCGCAGCCGGGATTCGATCCCGCGACTTGCGGGTCAGCAGCCGAGTACCTTAGCCACTAGACCACCGCGGCAAGGCTACTCCAAAGTAGCGTTGACGCGCGCGCATGCTGAGCACAGCCACGCTACGTTAACAAAACGCGAGCACTCTATAGTGTGACGCCAGGCGCGACCAGCGTCCGTCGGCGCGACCCGACGGCAATTGGCGCGAAATGCGACATGCTGCATTTCGCGCCTGTGCGTTACTCAGATAACACCGCGTCTCTCTGTTTTCGTGACGGAGGGACGCCGGACAACGCTGCGTGGAGCGCGCCTGCGAGTATATGGCAGGACCAGCGCCTGGCGTGCCAACGCAGGCGTGACGCGACGAAATGAGCGCCGGCGAGCACACGCACCACGTCACGTCGAAATGTATTGGATCCTGGACTGTGGCTTGTAGTCATGTCCATCACAAGACACGCATCTCATGATTATTATGCTTGCACCAGTCAAATACCTTCGTAATCCATTGGCGTCACGTAATACAAAATCTGTCATATGTGAAACTAGCGAAACGACCGCATGCGCATAATCAGTGTTGCATGTAATGATGTTAAATGACACGCATGTCGTGATTATCATGTTTACACCAGTATCATACCTTTATCATTCATTCACGTCCCGTAATACTAAGTTTGGTATAAGTGAAGCTAGCGAAACAGCCGCCAGCGCATCATGAGCATGGCTTGTAGTTATGTTCTTACATGACACGCATCTCACGATTATCATGTGTGCACCAGTCACTTACCTTCGTATTATATTGACGTACTGTAATACTAAATTTGGTATATGTGACGCTAGCAAAACGGCCGCGAGCACATGATGAGCGTGACAAGTAGTCATGTTGTTACATGATACATATGTTATAATTTTCATGTTAGGTTCTGTCGCTTGTGTTCGCCATGCAATCATGGCATACTATACCAGGTTTTCAACATGCCATTTGAACGAAACCACCGCTAGAGCTGCAGGACCATAAAACGGAAATCATGACACTCATGACATACATATTACGATTTTCATGTTATGACTAGGAAATATGTTCTTCATACAGTCATGTTATGCCATGCCAAGTTTGGTATCGATACCATTATCGAAACGGCCAGGAGAGCTAAAAGTCGTAGGCGGCTCGATAGATAGATAGATATGTAGCGGCGAGAGAAGGAGAGACGTGAGATGACGTCGAAGGTGGCCGATGGGGCCGTGCCGATCTCGCCACTTTATTGCAGGCCTGAAGCGGAGCCACGTCGACTACCAGCGTCCGCCACGCCAGGCGTGTCAGCTCGTTCTCCTTCTCGCGCAGCTCGAGCTCGCGCCAGCTGCGCGAGAGACGCGGCGCGGTGATGGAAAAAATGATGATGGTGATGGCACTACAGAGCTCCCCCCCCTAGCGCTTTGCGCGATTTGAAGGCATATGAAAAAAAAAGAGGGCGACAAATGCTATGTACATGAACGGCAGTCCATAAAGTGTTCCTTTGGCAAGTCCAGTTTGTCAACGTGTAGTGACCATCGGGAACCAGTGGGTCTCTGGTGGGCGACACTGAGAGTTGCGCAGTGGACGAAGAAGTAAGCGCTTGATGGAAAGAAATCCGTAATGACGGATGGCTCGGTCCCAGAGGTCTTCAATTGTAGAAAACACCTCTGGAATTTCGAGGTCTCGCGCCACTTGTGATGCGTTTCTGTAGGCGAAAGAGAGGCCGTACTCAGTGACGCTGTGAAGCGACGCGTGACTGAGAACGTGCTCAACTGGTGCACTAAAGTGCGGGCTGTAAAGCGTGTCAAATGGGCCCGTGTCGTAGAGGCCGTCGTAGAAGGTATAGTCACACACGCCGTCTGCAGGCAACGGCTGCGACTCGTTCGTCGCCGTGCCGAATACGCGGACCACGGGAAATGGCGTCACGGGAGGCTGTGCAGGAAAGACGGGTTCAGTTGTCGCCTCAGTCACTGTCGAGGTATTCGACGCTGGTGGACTGGTGGCAGTGCTTGTTCCCATGCTTTCAGTTGGCTCCACAGTGGTTGTAGTTAGGTCGGTTGACTTGACAGACGTCATAGACAGTTCAGTTGGCTGGTCAGACGTCGTAGGCAGCTCAGTTGGCTCAACAGATGTCGTAGGCCGTTGAGTTGGCTCCACAGATGTCGTAGGCACTTCAGTTGGCTCGACAGGGGTCGGAGACAGTTCAGTTGGCTCGACAGATGGTGTAGGCAGTTCGTACGCGGGATACGCGTCGCTAGTGGCCAGACGAGAGGAAGTCGGGAGGTCAATAACGGGTGAAAGGTCACCTGTGCCAGGCTCCGAGGCGGGCGGCAAGGTGGCCGTCATGGAGTCTGGTGGGGCCACGGTTGGTAGCACACGTTGCGACGCAGTGACAACCCCAAAGTCGCGGGCCCCTGGAAGCGGTTGGTACGTGAGGCCATTGCGGGCGAGCATTAAGGGCAGGCTCTGGCTCCGCGAAGGCACGGCGCTGGGGCCCGTCGTAGACCACGAAACAGAGACAGGGACAGGGTCGGGGAGCGGGGACGCCGAGTGTGGTCGGCTGCTGGCCGGGTAGGAGCGAGTGTAATGTGCGAGGCACCCGGCAGGCCATTGCTGGCACCAGTGGCAGGTGGCGGAGCGGCAGGGGGCACCGTCAAGGAGCTGACCAGCAGCTGCAGCGAGGAGGAGGCCGAGACGTCTGAGCTGGTGGTCGCGAAAACGGCGAGGGCCACGTTGTCGCGTGCCGTCGCTTTCTTGGAAAACGTGCCGGTAGCAGGTACGTGTGATGAAGCTCTGCACGGAGGCTCTCAGGGAATGTACCTCTCGGAGGGAAGGTCAGTCGCAGTGGGGGAGTCTTATACCTCGCGGTCGTGATCAGGTGCAGGAGTGGATGTTTCTGCGACCGGATCAGGTGTAGAATTAGTCGAAGCCGGGGCACCGAGGTAGCGGTCAATGGAGGGCTGCGGACCGGTTCGTACCTTGCTCTGCGATGCCGGGGAAACCTGCCTGGTGCGGGTAAACGGAAGCGGACGGTATGTGTTGCCGCTGCGGGCGAGCACCGCAGTGCAGAGGGCATCGTAAGGCTGCGGGCTGGTGCAACTCTACCAGTAGGGCGTCGAGAAGAATGGCGTGCATCAGCAGCTGGCCCGTGACGCCATTCACCGCAAGAACGGCGTCGAGTTGCATAAACCATACCTTTGGGTAGGTCGATTGGAACGGCGGCACTGGCGGGCAGAGTTGCGGAAACATGGCAGCGGGCCGTTCGGCGAAGGGCGTGTTCTCCGGGTCACCAATGTAGCGGCGAGAGAAGAGGAGACGTGAGATGACGTCGAAGGTGGCCGATGGGGCCGTGCCGATCTCGCCACTTTATTGCAGGCCTGAAGCGGAGCCACGTCGACTACCAGCGTCCGCGACGCCAGGCGTGTCAGCTCGTTTTCCTTCTCGCGCAGCTCGAGCTCGCGCCAGCTGCGCGAGAGACGCGGCGCGGTGATGGAAAAATTGATGATGGTGATGGCACTACAGATACATTCAAAGTCGCCGAAGTTCATAAAGAAATGCTTCGCATTTAAAACGCGGGCTATACAGAAAGCGGAAAGGCGAATAGTATGCCCCAGGGCAGAAACCAACGTGGGTCTATTGAAAGGGGTCATCACTTTTTTCAGACGTTGGCCTAAATCAACACCCATAACAGAAAATGCTGCACTAGTGTCCACCAGAAAATCCACGTTAACTCCTTCCACTACCATTGAAACCATGTTGCACGTGCCTGGTGGAGGAATATTAGTCTTAATTTGGAATGCAGTTTTCCCCCCAGAAACTGCATCACTTAGTTTTCCGAATGATTTGCAGTGGCGAATGAGGGAGCCCGAAGTGGGGAGGAGGAGCGGCGAAAGGGTGAAGGTGAATGGCGTCTAGATTTCGGGCTGTTCCGAAGTGCACTCGATGCGGGCGGAGAGGTAGACCAGTGTGGAGGTGATGAATGGCCTTCACTTTGATAGTACGAAGTATCTCGTTCACGCATGTCGTAACCGCGGCGCTCGTCTTGCTGGCGCTTGCGGCAGAAACGAGAAATGTGGCCGCGATACCCGCAGTAATAGCAAACAGGGCGAGATGAGCGCCTGGGGGAAGGGTAGAAACCATGCGGAGTGCCCCAAGAGAATAAGGTCAGGTGAGACCGAACGAAAGTTGAGGGGAGAAGCGGTGGCGACCGAAGCGTACGATGGCAGCGGCTACGTCGTGTTTACTTCGCTGGGAGATGTAGCAGCGACCTGCACGTAGGTTCGTGTTGGCCGAGACGGGGGTGACTGGACATGAGCCGAACAGTTCAGAGATGACAGTTCTTCCCTGATAATGTCGCGCAATGTCGCTTCAGTAGACTGTGGAGAACACGGTGGAAGGTGTAAGAGACCCATGTTCTGCAACTCTTCACGTAATATGTCTCTTATGAGGTCACGGAGCGGTCTGTTTGTCGTAGAATAATGTTCGCCACTGTCTTGTTGTAGACGAACCGAGTCGAGAGTATCGAGGCGCTGACATGTCGTGGGCTGACTGTCGTGGCATGTTGGGGCGACATGTCGAGGCGCTGACATGTCGCCACAACGCTGTCTTCTAACACGCTGGTTTTCGCCGTGCAGATGATCACCGCCGCTTTCTGCCACACATTGCTGCCTCTTGTGCAGATGGTATGCACCATGGCGCCAATGGAGCATGCGCCATCATTCTACCACTACCCAAATCAGATTGCCGTTCCGCTTGTCCTGGCTTCACCGGAGGAACGTATATCGACACCCTACTACTGGATGCTCCAGCTATCGTGGGATTCCGCATCAAAAGGGACACTGTCAAGTCCGCCAACTATAAAGGAGCAGCGACCATCGCGACCGCTTTGTGGGCTCGGTGGCTAAGTCACAACGCTGTTTTCTAACACGCTGGTTTTCGCCGTGCAGGTTAGTGCAAAATACAGCCTATTTAATAAGAAATCTTGTGATTACTGTTTGGTGCAGCTCCCGAGCCCCGAGTGCTGCCTTGCTTTGTTTGGTGAATGTACACATGTCATACAGTCTTTGCTTTTGCTATCAGGAGATGTGCAAACCAATCCAGGGCCTAGTATGAGCGATGTTCTCGCTTAGTTACAGAAGCTGACAGTTGGGAAAAGCAAACTAATCACTGAGGTGCAAAGGCTAAAGAATCAAGTTATGAGTACTAATAAAACACTGACGGATCTAAATAAGTGAATGATGGAACTTGAGCAACACTACCAGGCACTCATGCCCTTACGCAACGAATTAGAAGCAGTGCATGCTGCTACTGGCGTAACTGGTCGCCTCGTGTCTATTCTCGAGAGCGGCATAGACGACGCTGACAACCGGTCTCGTAAAATATTTTAATATTGTATGGCATTCCTGATTCCAACCCTTCTGAAACCTTCACGTAGTTCGAAAAATTATTCATTGATAAGATTCGCGAGCACATGCACATAAGCCTTGATGGTAAGGAAATAGAGCGTGCACACCGGCTGGGACGGTACTCACCTGGCCGTAACCGCCCCATCATAGTTATATTTGGGCTCTACAAAACTAAAGCATTATTCCTGGATGGCGGTCGTAAGTTAAAGGGGAGTAATTGCGCAATTAGCGAAGATTTTTCACTAGCTGTTGGAAATGCCCGCAAACATCTCACTGCTTTCGGCAAAGGTAAAGGAACGCCCTTCAAACTACGTTTCAAGGCACTTGTCATAGGATCCAAGCGCTATGAATATGATGAATCATTTAATACCATTAAAGAGAGTCACTAGCAATCAAAGCGCAACAGAGGTTCACAAAGTCCTCGTCCCATTGCCACAGCGAATAATCTTTCTTCATCTGTTATTTTCACTAACGCCCGTAGTTTCCTTCCAAAGCGTGAAAATATATCAAGTCTTGTTTCTTCTTCCAGCAGCAATTTACTCATCATGACAGAAACGTGGCTCACGGGCGACATCAGTGACATTGAGGTATTATCAGACTTACCAAACTTCGAAGTTCATCGTCATGACCACCTAGGAACGTGAGGCGGGCCAATTTTTATAGCATTCAGCAAGCAATTACCTTGCACAACAATTGCGCCTCCTGCTGGCCTCGAGATAGCCTGGCTACTTCTCTGCTCATTCCCACAGGCTGTCCTGCTGGGAGTCTGTTATCAACCCTCTGTTAACAGCCCCGATTTTCCTAGCAAGTTAAACAGCGTTCTGTGCCAGGCTTCAGCTGCGCATCCTAATGCTCATATTCTATTATTCGGCGACTTTATCTTCCCTGGTATCAACTGGCGTAACTTATCTTCCGGAGCATCAACTAACGCTGAGGCCAGAGATTTCATCGACGCCTGTTTACACTTTAATCTTTGACAGCTTGTTTCTGAACCAACACGTGTTTCGCGTGACTGTGCGAACGTCTTACACCTTATACTAACCACCCAGACAGCTTATCATCTTTAACCTTTCTTCCTCCTATCAGTGACAGCAAAGTTCTTCACACCACATTTTTATTTTCCGCACCACCATGTGCATAATGTAGCAAAACAATCAACCTATACAATAGAGGTAACTTCCGAGCCATTAATGACGAATTAGCTGCCTTTCTATCTAACTCTGAGTCTTGATTTCACGAGCAATCGATTGATGATAACTGGTGGCTATTTAAAAGTAAAATGGTTCAAAGCAGAGAAACGTATACCAAAAATTACCTTCCGTGAGAATCGGCAGATGCCGTGGTTCTCTAATCACTTAAAGCGTTTAGAAAATAAGAAGAAAAGACTTTTCCGGGCTCCTAAATAGGGTACCAATGCTAACACTTGGGAAAAATATTATTCTGCCGAAAAAATGTATCTATCTGTTGTTCGTGGTGCCAAGCATGCTTTTTTAACAATGACTTGCCCAAAATACTTAGAGAAAACCCAAAGTAATTAATTCTGGCAAGTAACAAACCCAAGTCATGTTAGCGCCTTAACACTTTCTGATGATTTGGGGAACATTATGTCTGATACTGACTGCACAACTACTTTCAACAATGCCTTCGAATCAGTTTTTACTAAGGATACTAGAGCTCCTCTACCTTTACTGTCTAGCAACATATTATCCAGTATGCCGGCCATTACATTCAGCGTAGTTGGTATTTCAAATGTTATTGATAACCCGAAACTTTCGTTTGTTGCCGGTATCGATGGTGTTATCTCAAAACTGTTAAGAAACACCAAAGATATACCCTCGTCCTTTTTGTGTCTGTTGTTTCCTCAGTCGCTTTCAGTCGGTTGCTTTCCTCATGAATACAAAGCGGGAAAAGTCATTCCCATCTACAAAGCAGGTAACAGACTTCACCCACTAAATTATAGCCTAATCTCCCTCACGAGTCTGCCAAGTAAAATCTTGGAGCACGTCATTTACTCACTCATTATAGACCATTTGGATGCCAATCATTTCTTTGATCCTGTACAGCATGGATTCCGCAAGGGCCTTTCTTGCGAAACGCAGCTAGCTCTTTTCATTCACGACCTTCATACGGATCTTGACTGTAACAGACAAACTGACGCTATCTTCCTCGACTATGAAAAAGCTTTTGACAAGGTTTCTTGCCAACACTTGTTACATAAACTTTCCTTCTTCAACTTAAACTCCAACCTACTAAAATGGCTTGAAGCGTTCTTAGTCAACCGTTCGCTATTCGTCAGCGTCAGTGATCAGTCCTCCGTCCCACTTCCGGTTACTTCAGGTGTCCCCTAGGTGTCTGTTTCTGGCCAACTTCTTTTTCTGGTATATATCAATGACTAACCCCTTCATGTAACTTGTAACATCCGTATGTTCGCAGACAACTGCATGATTTATCATGCCATTAACAATATTACTGACGCAGATACATCACAGCAAAATCTTAACCACCTGCAGTCGTGGTTACCCGGTGGCTAATGACTTTCAATCCAAAAAAGCAAACATATATCATTTACCTGTAGTCACAGCCCCATTACTTCTCCTTAAGTGATTGCCATTAGTCTCATTGAAACAGTCCCATCATTCAAGTACCTAGGAGTCTTGATTTCATTTGATCGTACCTGGGGCACACATATAAAAAGCATTCTGTTAACGGTGAACCAATCACTTGGCTTCCTGAGGCGCCACTTAAGTCATGCCCCACGCGACGTAAGATTACTAGCGTACATAAAACTAATCAGGCCTACAGTTGAATATGCTTCACCAGTCTGGGACCCACATCAAAAATACCTCATCAACGCACTTCAGTCTCTTCAAAATCGCGCAGCAAGATTCAGTCATTCATCCTACTCATATGACGTAAGCATATCCACCCTAATAGAAAAAATCTAAACTAGAATTCCTCTTACACCATCGTACGATATGCAGCCTTGGTCTTTTTCATAAGTTTTTTTTACAGTTCACTCAATCGCATGCCGTACATCACCCCACCATCAAGAATATCGCAACGCACTGGCCACCCACTACAGGTTTCCCAACAGCGCACACACACTACTACCTTCCCTACTTCATTTTTTTTCTCGTACAGCGTCAGAGTGGAATGCCCTTCCGCACCATGTTGCATCTACAAATAACCGTCACATCTTCTATGCTGCTGTGTCTTCTGTTTTACAAAATTAGTTGCCACTGATTGTACTTACCGCGAGTCATTACTTCTACAGTGTTCATTGTTTGTTATTGTTGTATTTATTTGTACAGTGTTATTTTGTGCGAGATTTTCAATAATTATTACGTTATATTGCCACATCGTGTTGTTTCTTCTAATATTACCAAACTAATTACATAGCGTGTCTTCTCGTTTTTGCAGTGTATCAACTTTTCTTGCTTTCATTTTCTCCTCTTTTTTCAAAGTTTCATTGGTTTATATTTTTATTTGAATTTACCCATTACATGTTGCCTCCACCCCTTATGTAACACCTCAAAAACGGGGCCTTTAGGGAAATAAACTGAACTGAAATGAACGACGTTGGCTATGGTAGCCGGGTTCTGAGCAACCAGGGCACTGAAGGCAACAGGGCCTATACTCTTCATAATGTGGTGTACCTTCTCGGACTCCGGCATAGATAAATTGGCACGCCGGCAAAGCGCAAGAACGTCCTCGATGTACGACGTATACGACTCACCGGAAGAAGGCGAGTGTCGAGGGTTCTCTTCGAAACTGCGGACTGAATGGCCGGTGTTCCGGAAACGTGATGGAGCTGCTGCTCGAAGGACGCCGAGTCGGGTATGTCAATGATGTGGTTAAAATACCATGCTTCCACCACACCGGTCAAGTAGAAAGGGACGTAACAGAGCTTGGCGCTATCGTCCCAGCGATTAGCAACACTCATGCGGCTGTACTCATCGAGCCAGTCTTCCACGTCTTTCCCGCGAAGACTGACGAAGAGAGGAGGACCGCGCTGGTTGCTGTGTACGTAAAGAGGAGGTGCGGCGGAAGACGGTGAGGGAAAGATGGCTGCAGCGCCGGCAGGCTCGTTCTGTGACATGTTGTGGAGGCAATCGGCGGTTTGAACGCAGCTCCAGGGAGTCGAGCGAGGTGGGAGACAACCGAGGACTGAAAATGCGCCTCAACCACGTATGACGTCTGGGTGGAGACAGTGTTTATTCAGCCCAAGGTATCAGCAGCGAACGGGCAGTCTGAGACAGAACGCGCACACACCCGATGATGATTTTTGTGACACCGAGTGAAAATAAGGACAGAGACCCAGACGGATGGTGATGAATATGATAATGCAGAGTGCAGATATGAGAAGAAGCGCATGACGAATGCACACTAATATATATATATATATATATATATATATATATATATATATATATATATATATATATATATATATATATATATATATATATATATTGCTAAATCTATACACAAGGCGATATTTATATATTTTTTACATTTTTCTTCACAAGATGTAGCAATTCATAATTGTCAAAATTGCACTCTTTCGACCAATGTTGAAAGTGCGACCAAGCAGAGCTTACCTTGAGCGTGATCTCAATGGTAAATACAGTGGTAAAAAAGTAGTCGAAGTAATTCAGAACCTGGAAGAGACAAAAACATGTACTTTACTTGGTTGGGTCCGAAAAAACTAACTGACAATGTGCAGGTGACTTCAACTGTCATGAAATCTGAAAACATTTGTGATCTGTGCGGCATCACGAGCGTGAATTTTCGAAAGCATACCCGAATAACACTTTGACATTTGCATGCATTTATCTCGACTCCAAAGGCCTAGAATACGTACAATTCAATAAACTAAACGTCACTGGAATAGTAAATAGGTATTCAGAATGCGAACATTGTCTGAATAATAAATACTCCGAGGTAAAGGCTTTGTTGTCAATGAGCTACTACAGCGGCTATCCTGCCAGCCACTTTATTGAGTATATATGTGAATTTAAACGTGGCACTGTATGTCAGCACCCTCAGTGGCCATGGCGCTGAGTATGGCACACCCTTTATGAGCCTATATGGCGTCACGTAGCACGTGAACTTATTACGCGCTGGCAGCTGACTAATAGACCCTCGTATACAACTTAAAGCACTAAATCTGCCAGTGTGAGACCCTCGTGAATGAGTAGGAAAAAGAATACTGCCAGGGAAAGTGTAGGCAAATTATTAGACAGAAATAATGTAGTTGCGAAGAAACAAAAGTGGGTGAAATGATAACTTGCCGTGAGCAGGAACCAAACCTGCGACCTTCAGCTAAAGTGTTCGATGCTCTACCACTGAGCTACCACAGCGGATATTCTCCTAGCCACTTTATTCAGTATATAATTGAATTTTAAACATGGCAGTGTCAGTCAGCGCCCTCAGTAGCAATGGCGGCGAGTGCGGCACACTCCTTATGAGCTTATTCAAGCGTCACGTAGCACGTGAACTTATTATGAGCTGGCAGCTGACCAATAGACCCCCGCTTAGAGCCTAACGGCACCATGTCTGCCAGTACGAGACCCTCGTTAATGAATTAAAGAAAAAAGTGTATACATAACAGCTCATTCTTCTGTGTTTTGACACAATAGTAATGAGATCTAACAGACTATAATTCCAAGGGAAGTAGAGTGGAAGTTATTACACCGGATTGTAATGTAAATGTGAAGAAAGAAAAGCGGGTGAAAACATAACTTGCTGTGGGCAGGAACCAAACCTGAGACCTTTAAATAACGCGTTCGATGCTCTACCACTGAGCTACGATAGTGGCTCTTCTTCCAGCCACTTTATTGGGTATATATGTGAATTGAAACGTGGGAGTGTCAGTCAGTGCCCTCAGTAGCCATGGCGGCTAGTGTGGCACACTCTTCATGAGCCTGTTTCGGCGTTACGTAGCAAGTGAACTTATTACGAGCTGGCAGCTGGCCAATAGTCCCTCGTATACAACCTAAAGGCACCAAGTCTGCCAGTACGAGACCCTCGTGAATGAGTGAAGCAAAGAAGTGTGTACTTAAGGGTATATTTTTCCGTGTTTTGACACAATATTTATGAAACAGAACAGACAATATTGCCAAGGAAAATACAGGAGAAGTTATTAGACCGAATTGTAATGTAAATGGAAGAAATAAAAGTGGGTGAAACGATAACTTGCCATGAGGAAGAACCTTATTCGAAGGTCGAAGGTTCGGTCTCAAATAATCAAATAAAAAAAACTCGTATATGTTTCTTGTATTTCATTATTTTTCTGTATTTCATTTCGCTTGTTAGTTTTTTTGTGTTCAAAGCCATCGTTTCGAAATGATGTACTTTTTTACAATGACGTAGCTTTTTCTTTCTGATTTCTTTTTTTAATTATATATAAATCCAACAATCGCTGTGCTGCCGTGTGTCCTTGTAAATGGGGGCGGTGGGCACGTCAAGCTTTCGGAAGACAGTTCTTATTCGCCGCTCCTCTGTCTCTTTGTGAAATAGCCACAAAGAAAGTTGATTGATTGAGTTATATTGGGTTGCCCCCACTACTGGTTGAAGGTAACGTTACTTTAATCGCATCTGCTCGAGTCAAGGAAACAATCAATTCAAGCACAATCCGAGTAAAGGCGCCCTTGATTGAATTAAAACCGCGTGATCCAGCGCCTACATCTTAATGTTATATACATTATAATAGTCTGTTTCACCACTTCAGTTCAGCCCTGCCAACGCTACGCGGAGTAAGAAAGCCACACAATTGCGCAGCAAAACGTAAATTCACATGCAAGTGTCTTAAAACTGACAAGGTTGGCTGGAATCGACGTTGCTCTGGTGCGTTTTACGTCACATCTAAAAATGATATGTTTATTGTTCTTCGCTAGTATTTCTCACGCATTCAATATTTTGTGTCGTTTACCACCAATAACGATGTTTACGAATCAACATGGCAGCACCAACGCAGAAGTGACTGCTCGCTTCAATCCGGAATTGCTCTTGCTACACTGCCAGTGCGCTGATAGCCGTAAACAATTAAATGGTCAAATGAGCCATCGATTTATTTGATCCCACTCTGGGACTAAAGCATCAGGTACGTTTTGTTGATATGAGCGAGATATGCTGCTTGCTTTGCCACACCTGCTAATGCTTACGCGCCTAGGCAGTGTTCGGACTGCATATCACCAGACCAAGAACCCTGCATCACCAAATATCGGACATGCAACCTCGCACAGCATTTCAAGCGCGTCGGATCCTCCTTCGGTGAAGCAAAAAAATGGCAGCACATCCACGGAGTGAATGATGGAGAGTGGGGTGAAGCATCGGTCCGTCCATTCGTTCTTGCTTCCGTCCGTCCATGCGTCCACCCGTCCGTGCCGCCATCCGTCCGTCCGTTCATGCATCTGTTTGTGTGTCGGTTCGTCCATCTATTCAACACTCCAAGTACCACCATCCCGCATCTTTTCATCATACACTCCCCATATAGAAGGACAGCCATCGAGCGGACATTCCAAGGACTAAACGAGAGATGGCACATACACTTTCTTACGGCTTGCGCTTCGTGTGTGTCACTGTCGTTAGTTGGGGGCCCTCTCCCAGTTAAAAAAGGGTAGGGTCAAAATGTTTTCGGGGTGGTGTTTCCATCAATTAAACGCGCATAATTGGACCCATGTAGAGGTCTCTTGTCCCCAAGGAAGAGAGCGAGGAGACACGAGGGGGATTTAAGCGCACGATTTTGCCCTGCTAGGCAGACTAGTCGCTGACCAACATGGTGTAGAAACAGATCAACAAGCATCTCTTCTAGAAGTTTTTAGTGTGGCTCTGTATCGGCTGGCCACCTAAACTTGGCTGTTCGTCTAGTTGTGACGCGATATTAACGTCTGCAACGTAGACATCGGGACTTCGCCTCGAGTTAGCTCAACCTGCTCGAAGTCACCTGCAAGCACTAGCCTCCTGGAGCCACCAGCGTTGCAACACCGCCGACATCGCAGTCGTGCCAGAACTCTCTTCGACTTCTCGCATCCGATCGTCGCGGACGCAACGCGGCCGGTCATCACACGTATGCCGTCACCTGTTTATATCTTCGAACTTTCTCCCCCGTAGTCTATTGGTGTTAGTTGTGTAGTTTGTAATAGTTCTCTCGCGTAAGCTGATTTATTGTTTTTATATGTATTTTTAGTTGTATCAAGTGTTGATGTATTTTGTTAGTTGTATTGAAGTGTTGTATTAGATCCCGTGTGCTGCAATATCACTAGAGTAAAGTTTGTTTTGTTTTCTCACGTCTCTGATCTCTTCACTGTCTCTGCTTGCGTACGGAACGAACCAACCTGCTGTCATTCCCGTCTCCGACTTCGCGCTGGCGACGCTAGAGTGGCAGCTTGTAACAAAACTGGGTTCCGCGAGGCAGGACGTTCCGTACAAGAGTAGGACAGTGAGGGGTGAACGAGAACCGTGCGGACAGCGTGGTGATAGAGCCGCACAGTTGAAGCGGTTGCATCCTGAATATGATTGCGCTGGTTTTATAGTGGCATTATAGTGACAGTTTGCAGTATGGAGTGTATGGATTTTGATAAGTGGATCGCGCACGGTAAACAGTTAGGCCTCAAGGGCGCCGAACTGAGACAATGGGTTAAAGAGCAGCAGGAACAGGCGCAGGTGTTAGCCAGAGAAGAGCGGGCACTGGCCCGGGAAGAAAAGGAGAGAGAACGCGAAGAAAAGGAAAGAGAACGCGAAGAAAAGGAGAGAGAGCGCCAAGAAAAGGAGAGAGAACGCGTTGAAACGGAGAAAGAACGAGAAGCGGCAAGGGAAGCGGCTAGGTAAGCCGGAGAACGGGAAGTGCAGTTACTGTAATTAAAGTTTCGCCTCAGTGAGAGTACCAGTGTGAGCAGACCAAGCAGTGAGCACGGCGAAGCCGGGGAGGAGCCGAGTTTGAGAATACACGCAGGTAGACTGCTCGTCACCTTTGACGAAGGAAGGGATGACTTAGATGCGTTTATACGCCGGTTTGAGAGCATCGCCAGAGGGCAAACGTGGCCTGAAAGCCAATGGGTGACGGCGCTATCGACATGTCTTACAGGAGAGGCGCTAAGTGTTTATGGCAGGCTACCACCTGCAGATGCAGCGGACTACACCAAACTTAAAACCGCCCTCCTGAAGCGCTTTCGCTTCACGGCGGATGGGTTCCGAGACAAGTTTAATAAGGAGAGGCCAGTAGGGGGTGAAACAGCAACACAGTACGTGGCTCGCTTAAGACATTACTTCGATAGATGGGTTGAGCTGTCCAAAACTGAGACAGAATTCGAGTCCCTCCGAGCATTGTTGATTAGAGAGGTTTTTGCATGGATGTGGTTCGAACCTGGCATTATATTTGAAAGAAAGGAGGGCGGAATCCCTGGAAGACATGCTTGAGCTGGCAGACCAGTTTTTGGAAGCTCAGGGTGGAGCAAGCCGAGCGAAAACAAAGAAAGATTGCCCCATAATGGACGAAAAGGGGAAATACTAAAAAGGAGGCAACAGCCACTCACCTCTACCACGGTGCTATATTTGCAATCGTGGGATTCACCCACCGCACTTGTGTTGCAACAGACCTGCCGCTAATGTAGCCATCGTCTGCTTCAAGTGTGGGAAAAAAGGACATAGGGCAAACGACTGCCGGTCAGGAGCAAATAACTCACTCCAGGCATCCTGCCTCTAGGCATTAAGGGAAACGTGTGAGGATCCCATATGCGACGGGTATCTCGAGCTTAGGAATGGCGAAAAAGTCCCCGTCGTCAACGCGGTAAGGGTGACACCGCGGAAAAATCTGGCCGAGAACTTACCCGTGGCCACAGGAACCCTCCGAGGCACAGACATATCAGTGTTGCGGGATACGGGGTGCAACAGAGTAATCGTGCGGAGGAAGTTGGTGAAGGAAGACGAGTTGACAGGTACAAGCAGACTCGTCTACTTGGTTGACGGAACAGCGAGGATGCTGCCCGAAGCACGGATTGAGGTTGACACCCCCTACTTTACTGGCAATCTGACAGCACTATGTCTGCAAGATCCACTGTATGACCTCATTCTGGGCAATATCGATGGCGTAAGACCTCCTAATGATCCCAGAAAGGAGACTGAAAGAAACCTGTCGTGACAAAGGAGTTGAGGGAAGAGCCTGTGGCAGAAGCTATCACCCGTTCCCGAGCACATGCACAGCCGGAAAAATTTGCCAAGCTTCGTACGTCTGGGACCACGGCGGGATTGCCGGGAGATAACTATGGCTGCGAGCAGAAGGGAGATGCGACACTCAAACAGTGTTTTGAGAAGATCGGCAGGAAGCAAACATGCCGAAATGAGAAGGGAAGCGTCGAGTACAAACGAGAACAGGGACTGCTGTCCCGATAGTACACAGAGGCCAACGGACGGCTTGTACACCAATTAGTCGTTCCGCACTGCCACCGAGAAGCTGTGCCTAAAACAGCACACGATGGTATAATGGCAGGACACTTGGGCACGCAGAAAACCAAGGACCGGATCTCGGAGGAGTTCTTTTGGCCAGGCTTCACAGCTGACGTAAAAAGGTTCGTCGCCTCATGTGTCATTTGTCAGCGCACCGTACCAAAGGGCCGTGTACCACATGTTCCACTGGGGAGGGCACCCATAATCGACACCCCGTTCAAGCGAGTGGCGATCGATATAGTGGGACTGATTCACCCGCCCTCACAGCATGGGAACCGATACATTTTGACTTTAATGGATTATGCCACCCGGTATCCAGACGCAGTGGCGCTCCCGAGTATCGAAACTGAGCGAGTGGCCGAAGCCCTGGTCGAGATGTTCTCCCGATTTGGCGTCTCCCGCAAGGTACTGAGCGACCGTGGCACGAACTTCACATCGGACCTGATGAAGGAAGTAGCGCGGCTCCTTTCCGTGCGCCAGCTCCACACCACCCCATATCACCCCATGGCGAATGGCTTAGTGGAAAAATTCAACGGCACCTTAAAATTAATGTTGAAGCGCATGTGCGCCGAAAAACCGAGAGATTGGGACCACTACCTGGCACCTCTCCTCTTTGCCTATAGGGAGGTTTTGCAGGCCAGTATGGGGTTTTCACCTTTCGAGCTTCTCTACGGCCGCCATGTGAGGGGACCCTTGGCGATACCGAAGGAGCTGTGGACGAACGCCGACTTGACTGAAGAAGCTAAGACGACGTACCAGCATGTCTTCGACCTTCAGAACCATTTGGAGGAAACTTGCTGCCTGGCACACGAGGAGTTGGAAAAAGCCGGAGCACGGTACACGAAGCTGTACAATCGAAAGGCAAAGGAGCGGAGTTTCAACCCCGGAGACAAGGTACTGATTTTACTTCCCACCGACACAAACAAGCTGCTGCTGCAATGGAAGGGCCTTTTTGAAGTCCGGGAAAAGAAAGGTGAAGGTGACTACGTCGTAGACATGGCTGGCGGCAGAAAAATCTTCCACGCTAACTTACTAAAAACATACGAGGAGAGGGACAGCCCCTCCACCAAGGTGTGCAACGTGACATTTGGTGTTGTGGAATCGAGCGAGGACGAGAATATTCCAACCCCTGAGTGGCTGAAAGTAGAAGGGGAAGAAGACGTGAAGCTCTCCGACAAACTGGACGCTCAGCAGATCGGACAGCTGCAAAGAATTGTCAGGGAACACGCTCGTATTTTCTCGGATGTCCAGGGCAAAACTGACTGGGTCCATTGCAACCTCGAACTCACCACGAGTAACCCCGTCCACGTGAAACAATACTCTCTTCCCTTTGCAACGCGGGAAGGTGTAGAGAAAGAAGTGCGGGAGATGGAGAAGCTCGGCATCATTAAGAAATCAGAGTCACCTTATAATTCGCCAGTCATTTTGGTAAAAAAACCCGACGGGACAAATCGACAGCGTATCGATTTCCGACACCTGAACAACATTCTGGTGGCCGACTCCGAACCTATGACAAGAACTGACGCGGTGTTTGCTACAGTGGGGAAGAAGAAGTATTTCTCGAAGCTCGACTTCGTCAAGGGCTATTGGCAGATCCCACTGACCGAGGAGTCCAAAGCGAAGACGGCCTTCTCGACGACATCGGGACTATATCAGTTCCGCTTCATGCTATTCGGCATCAAGACAGCACCTGCTGTATTTGCTAAGTTGATGCGGAAGGTTGCAGAAGGTATACCCGGTGTGGACTACTACTACGATGATGTACTGGTAGCCACCGAGACATGGGAAGAGCACCTGAGGTCTCTGGGACTGCTTTTTGAGCGCATACAGAGGGCCGGGCTTACAGTGCGCCCCAGTAAATGCGAACTTGGTGTAGAAGAAATCGACTTCTTGGGACAACGAGTTGGCAGGGGCACATTGCAACCACTGGGGAAAACACTCGACAAGATCGGAGCTGCACCACGTCCTTCAACCAAGCGACAAGTGCGCGCCTTCCTCGGTTTGACCGGGTACTATCGGGAATTTATCCCGAATTATGCAGAAGTCAGCGCTCCCCTTACAGATTTGACTCGGAAGGGCGAAGCTAACTCGGTGAAATGGACAGCAGCCCACGAGGAGGCTTTTCGAAATCTCAAACAACATGTCTCGACGGAGCCGATACTTCGGCTACCAGATTTGCACCAACCATTCGTACTTCGAACGGACGCATCGGACACAAGTCTCGGAGCCGTGCTCATGCAGGCCCACGAAGGCAAGCTCTACTCCACAGCTTATGTCAGCCAAAAGCTGCTTCCACGGGAGGCTTCCTATAGTACCATCAAGCGGGAATGTCTCGCGTTGGTATGGGGAATTCAGAACTTCTCCATGTACTTATATGGAGTACATTTTTGTGTGCAGACAGACCACCAGCCTCTGAGTTATATCCAACAGGCGAAACAGCTGAACGCTCGAGTACTTCGATGGAGTTTACTACTCCAAGAGTACTAGTTCACCATTACGCATATTAAGGGTAGCGAAAAAACGTGGGAGCCGAATACTTGAGCCGCATATAGTTCTTGAGGTCTATGAGCATGTTTTTTTTTCCTTTCGTCGGTTGTTTTCTGCTTGTATGTGCATAATTCATGTATAAGAAGTGTATTTTGAGTTTTTTTTTTGCTTGGTGCATTGGTTGTTTTTACTTGTAATGCACATTGGAGGATTACACTACAGTAGAGGAGCGCACCGGTTCCGTTTTGTTTCGTAGTATACATTCGTGCAGTATATTCTGTATTGATGGCTGCCCTACACGGCTTGTTTGTATGGCGCATTGATAATTTTGCGTGTAACTGAAGCTGGTACTCTAACAATTGTTTGTTTTTCCTTTTGTTGTTACTTTGATGCACTCTGCCTAATTATGTTGTGTATGAGAGAGACAGCCCTCATGTCTCCCTTGTTGGTGGTGTTTTGTTCCTTGTTGTCGAAAAATTCCCCTCCATGTGAACAAATGTTATGAATAACATTCTGAAAGTAAGGGGAAATGTCACGGACGGCCATTTTTGGCGACACCGCGTCACGGCGACTAGCGGGCGCTGTACTCCCCCACTAACCGTGAGAACAGCGAGCGCATGACAGGGAGCCGAGAAGTGCAGAATGGGGTGCTCTTCTTAGAACGTCGCCGCCGACGGTTGATCCTTTTGTAACTGCGGCGGCGTCTGCAAGGTCGTAGAAGGCCGCGGTATACCCCGAACAAGGATTAGACTGCACCTGCTGAGAGCCAAACGGTTGACCGTTCCCATGGGCAAAAGCGTGGGAAACGCTCTGGTGGCCAAGCCGTATGATAAGAACCCGACAGGTTGTCACTCTCGTTAGTTGAGGGCCCTCTCCCAATTAAAAAGAGGTAGGGTCAAAATGTTTTTGGGGCGGAGTTTCCATCAATTAAACGTGCATAATTGGACCCATGTAGAGGTCTCTTGTCCCCAAGGAAGAGAGCGAGGAGACACGAGGGGGACTTAAGCGCAGAATTTTGCCCTGCTAGGCAGACTAGTCGCTGACCAAGATGGTGTAGAAACAGATCAACAAGCATCTCTTCTAGAAGTTTTTAGTGTGGCTCTGTATCGGCTGGCCACCTAAACTTGGCCGTTCGTCTAGTTCTGATGCGATATTAACGTCTGCAATGTAGACATCGGGACTTCGCCTCGAGTTAGCTCAACCAGCTCGAAGTCACCTGCAAGCACTAGCCTCCTGGAGCCACCAGCGTTGCAACACCGCCCACATCGCAGTCGTGCCAGAACTCTCTTCGACTTCTCGCATCCGATCGTCAGGGACGCAGCGCGGCCGGTCATCACACGTATGCCTTCACCTGTTTATATCTTCGAACTTTCTCCCCCGTAGTCTATTGGTGTTAGTTGTGTAGTTTGTAATAGTTCTCTCGCGTAAGCTGATTTATTGTTTTTATATGTATTTTTTAGTTGTATCAAGTGTTGATGTATTTGGTTAGTTGTATTGAAGTGTTGTATTAAATCGCATGTGCTGCAATATCACTAGAGTAAAGTTTGTTTTGTTTTCTCACGTCTCTGATCTCTTCACTGTCTCTGCTTGCGTACGGAACGAACCAACCTGCTGTCATTCCCGTCACCGACTTCGCGCTGGCGACGCTAGAGTGGCGAATTGTAACACCCACCTTTAACCACATCGAGTCCATGGTATATACTAGTTCACTGTATTCATGGCACTGTGGCCCAACGCTCGCTAAACCTTTCTTAAACCAAGGAGGTTACGCCCAGCGAGTATAACGTAGCAACCCTTTCTTGTCAGATAGCGCTCAATGTACATGCCAATGGCTCCTAATGGGGAATGAGAGACAGGAGAATTCGGCTTTTACTTTCTTACGCCTTGCGCTTTGTATCTATACTTCCCACCTTTAACCGCCTGGAGTTGATGGTATATACTAGTTCACTGAATTCATGGCACTGCGGCTCAACGCTCGCTGAACCTTTCTAAAATTAAGGACGTTATGCCCAGCGAGTATAACGTAGCAACCCTTTCTTGTCAGATAGTGATCAATGTACATTCCAATGGCTGCTAATGGGGAATGAGAGACAGGAGAATTCGGCTTTTACTTTCTTACGGCTTGCACTTCGTATCTATACTTCCCACCTTTAACCACCTCGAGTTCATGGTATATACTAGTTCACTGTATTCATGGCACTGCGTCTTAACGCTCGCTAAACGTTTCTGAAACCAAGGAGGTTACGTCCAGCGAGTATAACGTAGCAACCCTTTCTTGTGAGATAGCACTCAATGTACATGCTAATGGCTGCTAAGGGGGAATGAGAGACAGGAGAATTCGGCTTTTAGCTAACGCGCACACTGCGAATTTTCATTGTTCAACAACGCACAGGGGAAATCTCCCACCGGCACCACCTTGCAGGTCAAAACGAAAGACCAGTTGCACACTACGACTACGACAACTACGAGAAACGAATGGGGCCGCTTCAAGGAGCTTAACCCCTAAAACGAGCGTTGCAGCTGGAGATGCGAAGAAACGCATCAGTGGAGGAGCATACATACGATATCCACGAACAGCGTCGTAGTGAAACAGCCACAAAGTGAAGTTATTCGATGGCATGAGAGTGAATAATTCAGCATAGCAGCAAATTCACGCTTTATCAATTTGATTTGATTGATTGGTTGATTGATATGTGGTGTTTAACGTCCCAAAACCACTATATGATTATGAGAGACGCTGTAGTGGAGTTCTCCGGAAATATCGATCACCTGGGGTTCTTCAACGTGCACCCAAATTTGAGCACGCAGGCCTACAACACTTCCGCCTCTATCTGAAATGCAGCCGGCACAGCCGGGATTCAATCCCGTGACCCGCAGATCAGAAGCCCAGTACCTTAGCGAATAGACCACCTCGGCGGGGACGCTTCTTCAAGTTCTCGATGTAGTAGCTTGTTGAATAGCTTTACTGCATTTCTAGTTAAAAACCTATACATATAAACTACAAATTGTTGAGCATTCAGACGCCTTGAATATGCTGAGCAGACGACACTATGCGAATGAATACTTGTGGAGGGGCTAAACACCCTTTCTATTGGCTGAGGGGTTGGCCTGTAGCCTCCACAGTTCTGAACGAAAGTTCTGAGTATAGAGCCAAGTTCACTACAGTACACGTATACGGAGTGGCTATTGAAGTTGTGTACGGAGTGGCTACAAGTTGTGTAGCGCGAGCAGTCCGTTTTTACTAGCATACGCTGCCTGCGTCGGCCTTGCGAGGCGACAGTGTGGGGGAGCCACAGGTGGTACGAGGCGCGACCATGCGCATTGGGGTGGTCGACGACACCACTGATGCCTGATTTGCGAGTAGGTGTGACTATAAAAGGGTTCACACTCAAAAGACTGACTAAACTGTTTATGACGTAAAAGAACTCACAATTCAATAAATTGATGTCGAAAATTTGCCCTCTAAACTAGAAAGTGTCCATTTTCGAACCACCAACAATACATCAAACCGTGATGAAAGGCCATTAAACAGTGCCACCAGCCATCTCGGCGAAACCGGCTCGCTTCGTTCCCGCCTTTGGTCTTCATATTGAGGCCACCAAGAAAAGCAGTTACGCGTGCAGATTCCCCATGTACACATCTCACATAAGCGTAAAAGTTCTTATCGTTTTGGCGAAAATTCGTGCTCGGCAATGAGCTTGGACTTGATCGTAAGTGAAGCTGCCGAGAGCATCAGCCAAGCTTGTACGGACTCGAGAGAGAATGTACACTGTGGTGATGTTCGCCGCTGGAGAAGGCAAAGGTTTGTTGGGAATATTAGAAAGCGCAGCATGACTGTGTGAGGCTGTTTGTTTCGTACTTAACGTAGATGATACCATGTTTTCCGTGCGTGCATGCTGAGGTGCTGCTGCATGTGGGACGAGCGTGCGCGCTCATCCACTATATTCATCGTGAATCGTCGTACACTGCGTGCGGCTTCGTATATCGGATGAAATACGTAGTCAGACTATGTGTCGAGCGCTTTACAAAGCGAATGCTACGTAGCTTGCGCGGTATCGGTATATGAACGATTGGTGAGGGTCAACGCACTTCACGGTCGGAGGGAATAACTCGAACCCGTCATTCTTCCGGAAGTCGCAGCTGGTGCGAGCTCTCGTGCAACGAGTCAGCGTTGTAGCACGCAGAGTGCGCTTCATGTTCCCGCACCGGAAGTCACTTCTTAACAAATAAATTTACAGGAGCGCGATCAGCCAGCTAAAGAGCACTAGAGCTCCTAAACTTAAGGCGCCCACTAAAAGTAGACGTGCCCAGAAAAATGCTGCCATGATACACATTCTTACACCTACACGTACCCAGTAGCCAATTTCGCAGCCTTATTAAAATATACCATGAGTGGCGGGATCTTTGCCGGGTGAGTTCACCGTAAAAGCAAGGCTACAAGTGGTGAAGGCAACAAAACAAGTGTTTTCACGAGTGCTTGGGTTGTACCTTTTACCTATCATGTACTCGGTTTAGTGCTCTTATTGCAATGGTGTAAATGTTTGAGAATTAGGCATCGAGTAGCAAACGCTTTCGAACACTACACAGATGAAAAAACTTAAACTTGTATCAGCCCTTTAACTTTTTACGCGCAAAGCCACAATTTCGACATGTTCCAGAGTAGCAGAGAGACTTTTAGGTCAGGCTGCTGAGTTAGGCAGCTGAAATTAGGTTGTGTCATTTGCAGCGACAGCAGTTTCATTGTACGGTGAACAAATTTGAAACTTCTTAAAGGCAAACATACCATCAGGAGAAACTGTTGCTGAAATCTGCTTATTCTCTCATTCATCTGACAAAGTTGTTAACCGTCAATGACGGCGTTCAATGCAACCATCATTTTTGAATATACCAATCAGTCATGCACCTCGGTGAGCGTTGCGTTTGTACGTCATCTCGGGGTAACTACGGTAACAACGTAATTCTACTACGTTCGTAGATCTACGTTTGCAGATGGATCTTGATAAGTGCCAACCCTCTTACATAGATGTTCATGACAACTAACAGAAAAATACGCCAAAAAGGTATAGGGGCTAAACTGTAGTGTACACGTGAAGAAGAAAAAGTGGATGACTTTTCATACACTTTTTCTGACTGGCTACTCTCAGGAATCGAACCTTCGGCCTTTGAATTATGTGTGTTGAGCCCTCTGTTGTGGTGTCATCGTTCATTATACGCTGGGAAAAAAAAGAAGTTTTGCTGCACCAACGCTCTTTAACTTTGCTGTTCTAAGAATTGCTCTTCAAGCAAACTCTTCATAGTGAAGTATTAACGTTTCAAGACAATTATCATACCTTGTGTGTGAAGAAGTTTATATAGTGGCGTACACGACAACACAGGCTACCTTTACTTCCGAAAAGCAGAAAGAGTTTTAAAACAAGACTTGCATTTAATACACTAATTTGGCTGGAATTGTTGAATGTAGAGCCTAAAAGAGTAATAAAATTAGCAAAGTGGACAGATACCTAAGAGACTTAAGATAAATGTGAATCATAATACGCATAAAACGGAACAGAGTCACGTGAAGCACCGAAACGCAGCTCCTGAGATAAACTTGTGATTTCGTTGGCGGTTTACATAAAATTTTAGCTAAAAAGTACTGAACAAAGTAAAAAGTATTCAAGTAAGTGCTCTACAGTTTCGTGCTATTCTCCACACCAGCGCGACATGAATGAAGAGCAGAATTTTTTTTTTTTTTGAGAGAGGAGCACTGGAGGTACTCGCCGTGTTCCGGTGTGTGGTTGAGCGAAGTGGGTCCTCTGCAGCGAGCATACCACTGCTGACGAGAATGCACACGAGAATGAAGTTGCCAAAGTAACTGTGGTTGATCATCTTGTGGCACAGGATGCGAAATCTGTGGGATTTAGAATAGTGGTCAGTTGGAGCATGCGAAACAGCGCCATATAACAGACTAGAACACAAAAGCGGAACGCAGAACCTTCTTGTGCTCTTCTTTTTTGTTCCGTCCATTATTTTGGCGCTGTTAAAAGACCGTGTATCCACACAGTTGCCATTTCTACAAGCATCTGCACGTAGCAACAAACTTGAGTAGCTCAAGATTTAGGTACCACTACGCTTTCGACTAAAATAGTTATGAGCCAATCTGCAATAAACGCATGAGATAATGCTACAGAAGACCGGCAACAGTTGAATAAAAAGACGAGCAACGACAAGGGGGCTTCTTTTTTTATTTTTATTTTTCGCTTTCTCAGCGCCTGTTTTGGTTGAGAAGGAAGTGATTGATATACCGAAAATACGCCTAATCAAAGTATTCTATTTTGCTAATACCTGCTTATTCAGAGCTGCATCATTTGCACATCGTATTGTTTATTTATTTATTTATTTATTTACAGTACCTCAAAGGCCCCAATGAAGGGGTTTTACATGAGGGGTGGGCTATTACAATCGGTTAAAGGAGTAGATGCTCGATCGCTGCTTTGAAGTTGATGATACTGGAGTGGTGCGCAACGTGAGGAGGAAGGCCATTCCAATCTTGTGCGGTCTTGACAAAGAAGGATGAAAGGTGCGCAGTGGTGTGAGCTCTTGGCGGGTAAACAGCTTTCCTGTGATTGATGCGGTCTGAATGACAATGGGCTGGCTTGATGGTGGGAGTACGAGGCGATCCATGATAAAACTTGAAAAACAGGCACAGACGAGCTATACAGCGGCGTGACGAAAGGGTAGCGAGGTTAGCACGAGATTTAAGTTCGGTTACGCTTGACTGATATGAATAATCTGAAAAGATGAATCTTGCTGCCCGGCTTTGCACTGTTTCAAGTGTTTTAGTATTGTTACTCTGATGAGGGTCCCTAACAGCGCATGCGTATTCAAGTTTTGGTCTGATTAGTGTCTGATAAGCGAGTAGTTTGACAGGGGTAGGAGCTAGATGAAGGTTTCGGCGCAGACAGCCAAGAGCACGGTTTGCTTCGTTAGTAATGTGCGTTATGTTAAGGGACCATGTTAAATCAGAAGAAAAATAGACACCTAGATACTTTTATGTAGTTACGCATGAAATTTGAGTGTTGTTAATGAAGTATGCTAGAGATGGGTAGCACTGTCGGCGATGGAAAGAGACTAGTGACGTTTTGTTTGCGTTAAGGGACATTAACCACGTTGTACAACCAGATTTCAATTTTATGAAGGTCAGATTGAAGTTCATGAACATCTGATGTGTTGTTAACTGGGCGATAAATGACACAATCATCGGCGAAAAGTCTGATGTTAGAAGAAATATTATTCGGCAAGTCGTTAGTATATATGAGAAAAAGCAAAGGTCCTAGAACCGTGCCTTGAGGCACGCCTGAAATTACGGGGCGTAAAGACGAAGAAAGATTATTTGCGTAAACGAACTGCTGGCGGTTAGTTAAAAAGTCGCAAATCCAATTAAAACTAAGGGGTCAAGGTTGAGACAAGAAAGTTTTAAGAACAAGCGTTTATGAGGAACTTTGTCAAAAGCTTTTTCGAAGTCTAAAAAGAGGGCGTCTACTGGTTTATTTACATCAATGCTAGAGCTAATGTCATTAGTAAACAGAGCTAGTTGAGTGTCACACGAAACACCTTTCTGAAAGCCATGTTGGTTTTTATGAAAGAAATGAAGAGGTGCGAGAAAGTTGACTATGTGGGAATAGATTACGTGTTCCATTATTTTAGAGCATACACTTGTGAGCGAAATGGGACGATAGTTTTTGGGTGAATACGAGTTACCTTTCTTTGGGATTGGAATGACCTTGCCTACCTTCCAGTCTTGGGGCACCACTCCAGATGAGAGTGATTGCTGAAAAATGTTAGATAAAATCACACTTGTTACAATTTTAGTGTTCTTCAATATTTTTGTGTTAATGCCATCTATACCCATTGATGAAGTAAGCTTTAACGAGTCGATTATCTTAGAAATACCATTGGCATGAAATACGATTTTCGACATGATCGGGTAGCATACAGGAAGGGCATGGGGAAGGTCACCGTCAGGTTCTATGGTGAATACAGAGCATAAGGTTTCATTTAATACATGCGAAGTGTAGTGTTCAGGAATTGAAACATTTTGTTCGTCGCGTAGTGTAATGTTCGATGAAGGGGTAATAGATGATGGGTTAATTGTTTTCCAAAATTGCTTAGGATTTTTTCGGAGCATATCAGGTAAGGTAGAAGAATAGAAAGAACACTTGGCTTTAGCTGCGAGAGAATCAAAAAGCTTTTCGGTTGCCTTGTATTTGTCCCACGCGTACTGGGTGTCTGAATGCTTAGCGGAGCGGAACTGGTGCTTCTTTTTATTTTTAAGACGTTTTAGTGAGGCGTTGAACCATAGGGATGTTGACCTTATAGTTAAGGTGACGGTGGAAACGTGAACTTTTATCAGGTGCTGTAGTTTGGTTTTAAATAGGTGCCAGTTTGTTTCCACAGTGCGCATAAAAAAATCGGTTAGAAAGGATTCAGAGAAAGCTGTTAGTTCATCGTTTATAGCTCTCTGCACCATCAAATAAGAATACAGTAACCCGGCTGACTGGGCTTGTTAGAGCTTGTTAGTTGTCCAAGAATAAGGCATCTGGGCTATATATTGAGCGTTCGTGTGCGCACCATAACCTCAATGAGTGGAGTGCGTTTGCTAAGCAAGCTCTTGTTACAAAACTAAGTGTCGGAAGATGGTTGTTTCACTAACTATTATTTGAGAGCAAATTAACAGCTATGCTTTGTGTAAACAGATGTTGTCATAAGAGTTTCTTCTTATTTAAAGAGGGAGAACAATGTAATCAGTGGGCCGCACAGGACCCACACGCTCTTGTACCATAATGCTCGTTTACACTTCAGCATAACAACGTTGGTAGGCTGCTTCGTTATCGCAAAAGCGCGCTCCGATTTTTTTGATTTTTTTGTAGCTCAAGGAGGATTTAACTACGTCCATGAAGTCAATAGTTACCAATTTTAGGGTTGAGAAAATGGACAGTCTTTAGCGCATTTGCTCAAACCTAAAAACGTACGTACATACCCCCAAGTTCAAGAGACACAAGGTGAACCATAGGTTTAGGTAATATTATCGCTCAGCTGAATCACGAAATTAAGGACCACTGACACACGCTCTCTAGGCAACAATGGAGCGAGGTTTGTAACTCGCTCGAAGGCCAGATGCGCAAGGGGGGCAGGTGGATCTTGCTGAAGCACCTTCTGAAAGAATCAAAACTCGAAATCCCACAAGAGGCATCCTATAGACAAAATCCTGAATATGGCCAAACAAGAAGACTTAGAACGAATGTGGTCGAGCTACTCGGGAAAAGATATCTGCTGGTTCATCTCTCGCGTGACGCCAACTATCCTCTTTACGAGGGTCCACACGTGAAGTCTGTAACGGAATCTTTTATTCAGCACGGCTGACTTGAGAGAGGCTCTCATTAGGCTGTATGAAAGATCGGCCACAGGCCCAGATGATTGATTAATGGATATGTGGGGTTTAACGTCTCGAAATCACTATATTGTGACGTCTACGAGAGGGGTATATTCAGAGCCGACGTAACGGTTATGAGAGACGCTGTAGTGGAGGGCTCCGGAAATTTCAACCACCTGGGGTTCTATTATGCACCCGAATCTGAGCACAAAGGCCTACAGCATTTCTGTCTCCATCGGACATGCAGCTGCCGCAGTCGGAATTCGATGCCGTGGCCTGCGGGTCAGCAGCCGAGTACCTTAGCCGCTAGACCACCGCGGCGGGGCGGAGGCTTAGACAGTATCTCAAACCGAATATTTTGTAATCTGGACGTCTTCTATGCAAATACTCCCAGAGGAGAATAACAAGGTCTGCGAACAGGGCACCTTCCCATCATCATGAAAACTGGTGTCAGTCATTGTTTACCCAAAACCGGAACGTTCACTGAATCATTGTGATCTAAGACCTTTATAAGAAAAGATGCCGAACACGTGATTAACACATTGACGACCATGGTGTCTTTCCCTTGGCTTCCAACCAGCACTGTTGATCCTAGATACCATGAAGTTGGTGAAACACAAAACTATGGACGTTGCAACGAGAGATGTCAGGGCGATCTTAGGACTAGATCCAGAGAAAGCATTTGACAACACGTATATTATAAACTCCATCTCTACTTTTGATTTGGGGCATATACCACACGCATTCATCAGCTCTTTCCCCAAAAGCAGGAAGGCTATAATTAAGCTAAGAGATCACAAATCAGAACCCTTAATTCTTGCCTTCAAAGGTATGCCACCGCCTTGAATGGTATCACCACTTATGTTCAATATTGCTTTTTGCAGATTTACCAAAGGTCTCTCGCAAATAGAGGGCATACGATGTATCCTTTACGTGGATGAAATTACTGCCTGGTGCATGGGTGGCAGTGAGAGCAGATAGAGGGGACACTCCATGGGGCTTCAAACTACACCTAAGCTTTTTTTAGTGGTACCGGAATCCTATTTTCTCCAACCAAATCTAAACTTTTGCTACAGAGGCCCAATAGAAACAATGTAAATCCTGAAGGCTGTGTCTCCCTTTCAGATATCAACACAAAGCTTTGTACCAGCTCAGGTCATTTCCTTCCTATGGTAGAGGTAATGACAGTACATAGCATGCTAATAGAGGCTAATGACACTCATGGGCAAGAGAAAGCGCTAGGGCTTTTTCGCGCTTTCTTAGTAAGCCACATTACTTGCTGTGCTGCAATGCACTGATGGCAAAGCCATGAAAGAACTAAGCTTAATCTTTTAATCCACAAGGACATCCAAAGAACGCTATCGTTCCCTTCGAATACTAGCACGGAACACCTAATGCAGTTGGATATAGAAGAGTTGGAAGAGATCATCCAGGCACAGCATACGGCTCAGATGGCCAGGCGCTCCTCCTAGGCTGCGGGCATGAGCATCTTGACTATCCCAGGGTGTGGTGCGGTAGATAAGAAATAAAAGCACAGTCTCATAAAGAAGCAAAGGGCCAACTTTACGGTCCCTTCGTGTCCCCCAAGGCACACCAGCAGCACAGCGTGGGGAGGTGGAAGGGCAGAGGTGAAGCCTTGTTTATGGACGCGGCGCAGTGCAGTCGATCAGCCAACTTCTCAGTGGTCGCGTTTGTTGTGTCATTCACTCCGCGTCTATCAAAAACACCACTAACGCTGAAGTTGAACAGGTAGCCATAGCACTCACTCCCCTTTACGATTCCCGGCAACACACAGACTGGCGAGTGGTGGTCCGAGCCTTAGCGTTCAGATTGCTATTGGCTGTGGTAAATACCATGTTAGACAATAGGGATATTTTTTCTCACACAATCATTTGGTGTCCGGCTCCACCTCGGATCACATCTGACAGTCCATCGCCAACCTAAACGAGATCACCCACGTCCGCGCACGTGAGCTTACTCACCACGCTGGCCATCCTGGGGGAACATATGACTCTAACGTCGCGGTGTTTATCACGATAGGTCCTAGGGATATATTTTCTCACACCATCGTTTGGTGTCCGGCTCCACCTCGCATCACATCTGACAGTCTATCGCCAACCTAAATGAGATCACCCACGTCCACGCATGTGAACTTACTCACCGTGCTGCGCATCCTGGGGGATCTTCTGACCGTAACCTCACGGTGTTTGGGGACTTTCTCCTAACTTTCAACTGGGTTACTAAACATTACCAGAAAGGGAGAGAAGTCAACCACCCGTTTGCAGCACAAAGCCACAAGTAAATCCAAACAGATATTTCTCAGGAAAAAAAAGGTTCTTAGTTGTTTGCATTTTCTTGTGGCTTCGTGCTACAAACGGGTGGTTGTCTTTGTTTTTACTTTATTTATTTCTTCAATTGCCCTACAATACAAGACTGTCGTGATGCTGATTGCGTAAGGTAACTTTAGAAGAAATGTCACCTGACTAGGCCTCCAGCACCACTCACGCTACACTGCACAGAATAATCACTTGCACGTGGTGCATAATTACCAAAATACTAGCACGCATAAATAAACAGGAGAAATTACATGTAAAATGTGGTGGAATTGAATAAAAAGAAGAAATGCGACGGTAACTCAGTACGAGATACATCATTTACACAAATACTACATAGGAATGATAGGAAAAGCACTTACAGCCATATGGACAATAATAGCAATGCAATGCACCAATTACATAGAATCCCTTTCTCTTTCCTAAGCCTTCCCTTTTTTAACCCTTCCGCTACCTTCTGGGTATCTGCAGAACTAACTTGCTAATCATTACCATCTGGGCAGAAGGGTCTTCCCCCTTCCCCATGAAACTCTCTGGAGCACACAACAAAGAGCTAACTTAGAACATATCATGTGGGGCTGTACTCGAAACCCACCACCTAACCCTCTAGACATTAATAGTAGGGATCAGTGGGAGGCTGCTATGTGCAGCTCAGCGCCCGAGGTCCAGGACCAGACCTTCGATTGGGCCAAGAGGGGAGCGGAGACCTACGCCGGGTAGGCTCTTCTGACATTCCATCACCGCACCTTTCTCTCCTCGGATAAATAAAGTTTTTCTCCTCCTCTGGAGCACAGCTTTCCACATGCTTCAAACCAGGCCATATCTCAGTCTTTATTCCCGCTGCCAGTTCATTGAAATCATGCCCGCTCAGATTCTGGTGCCGAATCTACGTTAGAGGACATACTCTGATAGTGCGCCTCATTACAGAGTTGTCCGCAGACGGCAAAGAGGAATGGAGCTATGCACTCAAAAGCTAATAACATCTGCATAAACTCAGGGCCGTTCAAAGGGGTCAGGGTTCCCGCCACGACGATGAGGCTACGCCTAGCCGTCCCTATGTGGAAGCGGCCCACTGCTCTACCGGCTTGATGTAGTGTTCCTCAGGGCCTCAATAAAGCTTTTTCTTTGCCTTGTTGCCTGCTTGCCGGCCTGCCAGCCTGCCCACGTGCATTTCAGAAATCTGTCCTACATTACAGAAACCTGTCTGGCTGCGCACATGCTGTCCTTATCCCACGATAGGTTACTTCACAAAGACAGTAAAGTACAAAAGAGGACTCGCAAGTGCCGTGCGTTGTAACACATGATCTTTGCAAAATGGCAGTACTGGTAGCGCTGTTGCAGCTGTAGCCAGTAGATTGTGTGCCATCAACAAACCCTGATGTTTCAATGTCTTTCTATGCACGAACAATGGGTGGCAATAGCTTATTGAGTGCCCAAAGAAATTAAGCGTGACGTCGAGCTTTTTCAAGCTCCTTGAAAGCTATAACATCGTCTAGATACTGAATAATCTGTTATTTTATGTCTCAAGGCGTTCTCTGCGAAGTGTTTTTTCTCTTTCACACTCTTCTACATTATGTTGGCACAGGATGCTATTAACATGTTTGTAAATGCATGCGCTTTTGCAATTTCTGCTTCAGACCAAGACACCGTAATGCACCGTCTCTTTGTCCAGAAGCACCGAGCGCGAGCTGTAAGCCCTGGCGCTGTGATTACTGTGTCGGTTGTCACCGCCCACTTTCACTATCGATAGAACTCCTCTGCTGCTTACGCCAATAAACCCCGCTTTATAATCAAAGAGCTAAATAGAAACTACCTTGTCGACGTGTTCTCTTTCAAAAATAGTCTGGAGCACGCCACTTGCCTGTTGTCGTGCGAGAAGATGAAAAAAGAGCTGGCCTTGGGGATGGGCCTGATTTTGGTCTTCATGTGGAGCTCGGACATGCGGCGCGGTCGTGCCGACTTGACTGACTCATCATCAGACTCCTCGTCCAGCTCTTCGTCGTCCTCCTCTTCATCTTCTTCGTCTTCCTCGTCCCCAAGTTCCTCCCCTTCGTCTCCGTAATCTTCGTCGTCGTCTTCGTCATCATCCTCCTCGTCGCTACCGTCATCATCGTCATCGTCGCTTTCCTCTTGGTCAACTGCGAAAAAAAACATTTGAGACGCTGTCACGTTCAGCCTTTAGGAGTTGAACGTGACCACAATATTCGGCCTTTATTCATTGCGTTCTTTTTATTGTACAATGTTATCCGAGAAGAATAAATTGTACATTCCTGCAGTTTACTTGCTAAATTCGGAAGCGGTGTGCGAGGCTTTGCGTATGGTTGCATTCTGTGCGGTGGGTAGCATGCTTTAAATCACGAGCAACTGTGGGCATCAGATATCTTAGAACCGACTATGCACCCACTGCGTCGTGTTAGGAGCATACGCGCAGTAGCGTGCGCGGCTTTTGTAATCGGTGCATGGCTTTAGAGGACAAAGTCGTTATGATAATCACAATATCTCACACCCGAAGGCAATGTACGCAAGTAACACGCAATATTACTGTGACATTGAAGTCATATTGAGACGCCTGTGTACACGACGCGTGCATAAAAGTTATTTTCACTGCATTTCAATGCATACACGTGCATGTGTGTAGAACAGTTACTTGCCATGCAAACGGCCCGATATCACTTGAACCCGGAAATTTGTATTACCAAATTTATTTGCATCTTTCTCGATTTTTTGGTCATGGACAAGATGATTTTTCGCTCACAATTCACGACACGGACGCCGACGGGGAATTCCTTCAAATTGAGCTTTTTAACGCGGTAGCGTGAGAACAGACCCGGCTTCCGCATTTATCGCAGCAGTTACTGGCCATCATGTGCTTAGATTCACGGTAGAACCCTTGCCTATAGGCACACCCTAATAACAAAACAACAATATGTAGGACTGTACATCTTCAAACCGAGCTATGATTTTGAAAGATGCAGTCGTGTAGGGCTTCGAAAACTCCGACCATCTGCTTTGCTTTAATGTACACTGATATCGCACAGTTGGCGGGCCTCCATTGTATCGCCACCACCAAAATGTGACCTGACCTCCATGCTAGGTTTTAAATCACGACCTTGGAGTCAATCGATATGGGGGGTTTAACGTCCCAAAACCACCATATGATTATAGAGACACCGTAGTGGAGGGCTCCGAAATTTAGACCACCTGGAGTTCTTTAACGTGCACGCAAATCTGAGTACACGGGCCTACAACACTTCCGCCTCCATCGGAAATGCAGCCGCCGCAGCCGGGATTTGATCCCGCATCCTGCGGGTCAGTAGCCGAATATCGACACACCCTAAAACGGAGCTTTTATAGTTTACTTCTGCGTTGCTTAGGCACACTTCAATCGGGCGCAAAATAGGTTTCGTAAAAAAAAGAACACAAAAATGAACACAGTGAAGCGCTGACAGTTTATTCACAATCTGAGCATTGTATTGTCTGAAAAAAAACTTTCCGCACATGCCTGAAGCGCTAACGTATGATGCCAAAGCTTTTATGCATGCGCGGTAAGTATTTTCTTCTGTAAGTTTCTGGAAGTGTGAGTTAATGGCCAATTTCTCGTCAGTTTTCCCTTCCTTTGACGAAACGTATTTCGCGTCTCAATAAGAACGAATTCGCCCAAAACAGCGTAAGAACTAATTCACCCAAAACAAATTCGCTTTGAAATGTGTTTAATTCTGCGTGTTTGTTACCTGGGTGTTTCACGCTCCCATCATCAGCACTTGTGTCTTCTACAGTAATTTGTACTTGTGTCTGAAAGAGAAAGAAATATTCAGTCGAGTATCGGCGTCCTTTACACGCGTGAGCAAGCTAGCGCGTTTACCTTCTCTTGTTTTTCCTTAGATCTGAAACAAAGAGAAAAGGTATTATCATCACCCTTTTGTAATAACCTGCGCGACTAGGCGATGGCATCTTCATTTTAATTTCACTTTTGTTGGGTACAGAAGGCGTGCTTACACAATATTAACATTGTTGGTTAAAGTATTTCTGCATGAATTGCTCACCTACTAGTCATTCGATTTACCATTGTAAAATGTTCAGTTATCAACCGATTGTTAAGAATATTGAACGCCAGAAGAATAATAAAAGCAAAGCATCCGTAAGAGAAACAAAGCATAAAATTCGCGAGCTACGCGGAATCAAAGGTGCGCGTGACCAGACAATAAGGGAGAAGCTTTGGTTGAATATGATTGTATTATGGTTGAATAAAAAAAAACTACTGCGTTTCCTCATCAAAGGTCGGCATCGATGAGCGATATTGACGTCATGACATGGATGGAGAGCATGATGGAGTGCATGAAAGCAATTCGTCCAGAAGCTGATCAGCAGCCTCGCTCTTTTCGCCGGGATGCTGCGTCTCGGAGCACCTTAAGTCTTATCCGACTAAATGACTTTCTGGGAAAACTGCTGATGACGTTTGTGTGTTTTGCTCAAGTAAGAAACGTGCACACAAAAACAAATACTAAAGAACTCAACTACTGCGCTCAACCTGAAGGCAAGATTATATATTTGAGAGCTTTTTTGTAGTTTCGGCTGTCTTATGCTTGTTTTATGCGAGCACCTTATCAAGCGGCTTGATCTTGTGGCGTCCGCGCTCCACTACGCATGCGCGTACCATCCCCCGTTTTTCTTTTCTCTCCTACGCTCCCCCTCTCTCACCTCCTAACGCTGACGTAGGCAACGTCTGGTGGCGAGTTTCTTGGGTGAAAAAAAAAGTGGCAGCATTTCCACGGAGTGAATGATGGAGAGTAGGGCGAAGCATTCGTCCGTCGATGCGTCCGTCTGTGTGACCGCCCATGCGTCCATCCGCCCATCCGTGCATGCGTCTGTTCGTGCGTCCGTCCCTGCGCTCGTCCATGCATCCGCCCCTGCGTCCGTTCATGCGTCCATCCATGCATCTCTCTGTGTGTCCCTCCGTCCATCTATTCAACACTCCAAGTAGCACCATCTCGCATTTTTTATCATATATTCTCCATATAGAACCACCGCCATCCAGTGGACATTCCAAGGACTAAACGAGAAGTGGCACACGCCCACTTTCTTACAGCTTGCGCTTCGGGCCTACTTCCCACCTTTAACCACCTCGAGTTCATAGTATATACTATTTCACTGTATTCATGGCACTGCGGCCCACCGCTAGCTAAACCTTTCTAGAACCGGAGTTTACGCCCACCGAGTATACCGTAGCAACCTTTTCCTGTCAGATAGCGCTCATTGAACATGCCATTGGCTGCTAATGGAAAATGAAAGACAGGAGAATTCGGCTTTTCTTTCTTACGGCTTGCGCTTCGTATCTACTTCCCACCTTTAACCACCTCGAGTTCATGGTATATACTAGTTCATTGTATTCATGGCACTGCGGCTCAATGCTCGCTAAACCCTTCTATAACTAAGTAGGTACACCCAGCAAGTATAACGTAGCAACCCTTTCTTGCCAGATAGTGCTCAATGTACATGCCAATGGCTGCTAATGGGGATCGCAGCGGGTGCGTTAACTAAAACCCGAATGATCCCGTCTTTCATTCCCCATTAGCAGTTATTGGCGTGTACGTTGAGCACTGTTTTTTATCGTGCAACAACGCACAGAAGAAATCTCTCAACTGCACCACCTTGGAGGTCAAAATGTTATACTTGTTACACACTACAAATGGCTACGAGGGACGAACGGGTGCCGCTATAAGGAGCTTCGCCCCTAGAAGCCCACTGCTCGCGCTGCAGAACCGCTCACTGGCCACCATATAGACAACTTCCACCGGACTTACGTCACAAAAATGCGGTCACGCTGTCTTTGTAGGCACAAGACGCTCTGCCTGCCGCAGCTTCTGCTGCGTTTGCAATGGTGCATGTAGTGTTCTGAGATGCAACGATAAAAAAAAACGGTGTACTGCTGAGCTGCGTCGCGGTTGGATGTGAATCGCGTCTCACAACATAGTATTGTTTGCTGGCACACACCGCATTTCTCAGCGCTTATGGCTTTCACAACGCTCTTGGCGTCTCACGACGTCGTTTTGTTGGCGCACATCGCCGCCCTCCGTGCTTATAGCGGAAGATACGTGCGGACGTCGCTATAATTTAAACTATAATGTCGACGTCGGCCCACCTGTGTTTACAAACACGGAATGGGTCTATAGGCCCATTCCGTGCGATGTGCGCCAACAAACAAATCTAGGCTGTGACACGCGACTAACATCCAACCGCGACGCCACTCGTCGGCGTGCCGTTTTCAGGGGCGAAGCTCCTTGAAGCTGCACTCGATCGTTTCTAGTCGTAGTGCGTAACCAGTCTTAGGTTTTGACCTGCAAGGTGGTGCCGGTGTAACATTTACTCTGTGCATTGTTGAACAATAAAAAATTCCCAGCATGCGCGTTAACTGAAATGCCGAATTCTCCTGTCTCTCATTCCCCATTAGCAGCCTTTGGCATGTACATTGAGCACTATCTCAAGAAAGGGTTGCTACGTTATACTATCTGGGCGTAACCTACTTGGTTTTAGAAAGGTTTAGCGGCGTTGGGCCGCAGCGCCACGAATAGAGTGAACTAGTACATACCATGAACTCGAGGTGGTCAAAGGTGGAAAGTAAGCACGAAGCGCAAGCCGTAAGGAAGTGTGCGTGTGCCCCCCTCTCGTTTAGTCTTTGGTATGTCTACTGGGTGGCGGTGCTTCTATATGCGGAATATATGATGAAAAGATGCGAAATGGTGGTACTTGGAGGGTTGGCTACATGGACGAATGGGCACACAAACAGATGCATTGACGGATGCACGGATGGCTGCACGGACGGATGGACGCGCGGACAGTCGCAGGGGCGGATTCATGGACGGACGCAGGGGCGGATTCATGGATGGACGTGCGGATGCACGAACAGACGCACACGCGGACGATCACACTGACGAACGCAAGGACGGACGGAAACGAGAACGAATGGACGAACGCATGCTTCGCCCCACTCTCCATCATTCACCCCGTGGATATGCTCCCGTTTTCTTTTCCTCGTTGCTTGACTGAGAACACCACATGCACCATTGAAAACCCAGCAGAAACTTCGGCAGGCAGAGCGTCTTTTGCCTACCAAGATAGCGCCAACGGATTTCTCTAACCTAAGTCTGGCGAAATTGATCTATATATTTTGGCACTGAATCTTGACTTCCAATGCAGTGCCGATTCAAAATGTGTGCTGTGGAGTGTTGACCTATAAAAATGCATTAACTAAATGCGTACTGTAAGTCTCTGAGTCTGATCAGAATCTTCTGTCTCCGTCGTTCATTAGCAGTGATTAGCACATTCCAGCAGGAAACACCGGTTCATCACTACATGCTTAGCGCCTCCCCAAGCTTCTCTGCTGCGCAACGCCGCGATGAGCGCCAGCGTCAACGTCGCCGCCAGTGTAAGCCTCAGCATCCACTGCTTCGCATCTATACATGAGATCCGCTAGGCGGCGTAGGGCGGTGAGGACGTGCTCACATCGCTCTCCGCTTTATGAAACGCTTTCAGGCGGAAATTTTATTCAAGTCTACTTGAAGAGTGCGTCATCTTTTCCGTGAAGTTGCGAGGATTAGAAGGACACCCAAAACTGGGACCTGGGTCAGCTTCACGAGAAATTATCAACGTTTAAAGATACGACGTGCACGAACGCAGCTTACCGTATCACCGGCTTCGGTAGGCGGCACCGGGACGCTAAACTAGGCGCGGTGCGGCGACAGGGGCGTCGACTGGCTCATTACTATTCGACCGACTTTCTCCGACATTTTCTGACCGAGTTATAAGTCAATGGTGAGTGCCATTCAACCTCCTTTTCGGACTATGCGTCTTGCGCAGAGGAAAACGGAGGTCAGCCCATTCCCCTGTTTCTACTGAGCATGCATGCATAAGGACGCCTAGAAATTCTTCGTCTACATAGACGTTGACGAAGACCCTCACGGCGGATCTCTGGTGTCGGAGAATCAACCGAGCGACGCGAGTAGCGTCTCGTCAAATGAGAAACCAAGTAACGACGCGCGAGCGCCCAGCGCCGCGTCTCTCGATAACAAGAACAATGACGACGCGGGTCTGGCTCTTACTTGGACGAGGGACGGCTGGCACATCGTCATTTCACGCAGAAGAAAAAAGAACCATAAACAAAGCCAGAAAGAACCCGAGAAGGGACTAGAGAAGAAAAACGAAAAGTCAGCAAGCCAGCCGCTTGCCGACGCAGCCCGGGACAGCCAAGTCAAGCGGGATTTCCAGCGCAGAAAACGCCAAGGAACAACGCCTCTTCCAAAGGAAGACATAAAGGTTATCCTGAGACCGCACAAGGGCCTCACAGTGAAAAATCTATTTGGATCCGAGCTCTCTATGGCAGTGATAGAGGCCTGCCGGAACAGCTTTAGTGGAGAAAGTTTTTTGCTGTGGGTCCACCCCGGATCGAACATCATAATATTGTCCACGCCACACGAACAAGTGGCGGGCAGGCTGAGAGAGATCAACCAATCGAAAATCAGAGGACGGATTCACCCCTTCAATGCGTACATGGCCGACCCAGAAGACGTGCTGCGAGGCATCGTTCACGAACCACCGCTCGGAACCACTCAGGCCGACCTGATGGCAAACCTACGAATACGGACACAAGGGGTGAAGATAGAGAGAGCCAGAATGCTGGGCTCTTCGAAGTTAGCAATAATAACTTTTACGGGTGACGTGCTCCCCAGGTGTGTCTATTTTATAGGTGCAGAGGCGATCTCTTATCCATACAAGCCTACCGTACAGGTTTGCAAGATTTGTCGATCAACTGGACACCGAACCGACATGTGCCCGACTCCGAACGCTAATGTGTGCTCCAAGTGTGGGACGTGTGATCCTACTCACGAACATAAATGTGCCCTGAACTGCGCCATATGCGGTGAAGAGCACGCTACAGGACACAAATCATGCAAAAAGAAACTGAAAAATGTGGCCCCCCGAAAATCACGAGCGGAGACGCCTCGAAGATAAACAGAGTGTACCTACGCCGAGAAGGATTTTCCACAATTTGAGCAACACCAGCAGAAACCTTCTCGCTGGTTCAGCTCAGACCGAGAAGAAGCGAAGCTCCAGACGCGGCAGGCATCTAGATACAGCTCCAGATCACGATCAAGATCGAGATCATCATCAAAAACCCCGCAACAGCGGAATATTAGAAAGCCTGCGGAGGCCCCTGGCAAGCCAAACTTCAAGAAAACACCCAGCAGCAGCTGGCAAACAAGCTCCGCCCATGCCAGGAAAGAAGAAGCAGTAGCAGCAACCACTGGCCTTAGCACGCAGGACGTACAAAACAACGAGCCAAACAAGGTGAGCTGGGCGAGTCCACTGCCTCGCAATGTTCCTGCAACTGATAGCCCACACTATAGGAAAATTCCAGAGGAGAACAAAAGATTGACACAAGAAATTAAACTGCTTAGAAATCAAATGGCTGCGGAGCGGAAAGTGTATAAAATGGTCATCTCGTCAATGGAAATCAAATTAGAAAACGCAATTAAGAAAATACAAAATCCAGGGTCGATAGGCAACCCCATCGTGGGCAATAAAGAGGCGCGAGAGCGTCTAGCCCACATAAGGGATAGTGCAGAAACGAGCGCGGAAACGATAGACGAAGACTCGTTCGCTACTCAATCAGAAAGCAGTGAACTAGTAAAGCAAGTGCAGACGCATGTTCAAGCAAACAGGGAAAGCATAGCTACTTTACATAAACTTCTAGGTGATTTCATGGCGGAAATGAGAACGCTTGTCGTAGAAGAACTGAAAATTCAGAGGCAGTATGTTAACGATGCTGTGGGTGGCTTGCAGAGGGCACTAAACAAACGCTCCATGTCCGCCCCAGTTATTGACAAACCATCCAAAGCGGGCCGCGACAGCATGGATACGACCATGCAGCATGGCCAAAAATAATATAAAAAGTGTAGAACATTTAGAGATTTGGCAGTGGAACTGTCGCACTTTTCACAAGCGCGCCGCAGCACTCCAAAATTACATGAACTCGGTACCGATTCAGCCAGACGTAATATGCCTGCAGGAGGTTGGGCCCAAGATGGTCAAACTGCAGGGATATTGTTGTTTGCAAGATCCAAATTATCCCCGCGTAGCCTCGCTGGTTAGCAAAAGTATTCCAGCAAAGGTTGAGCACATAGAAAGTCTGCGGATAAATCATCAGATAATCACCCTTCTTCCTCAGAAGAGAGGCAAAATGAAAACCGTATTATTAAATATAAACAGCCCTCCCAAAGAGGAACACGAGGACTTTGGTGCACTGCTTAAAAATGTCGGTATTGCAGGGTCGAAAGATCGACTTGTGGTATTGAGCGACTTTAACGCACCCAGCACCACATGGGGTTATTTGAGAGATACCCCTAGAGGAACACGTCTCGAACACGCCGTATCCAAACTAGGATTGAGCTTCGTTACGCTACCCACAACACCTACGAGGCTGGGCAACAGCGTAAGTCGAGACACGTCCCCAGATCTGACATTCACACGTAATCTTAACGACAATAACTGCACAAACCTGGAAGAGAATCTCGGCAGCGATCACTACATAATCAGTATTTCCCTCTCAACTCCAAAACTACGCAGGATCATAAGAGACGTGGTGATCACTGACTGCGAAAGATACAGGCGACGTGATCCCTTACCCGACTCTGTACCGGAGTCGATTGGGGAATGGTCAGAGTACATAATCTCAGTTAACAAACAAACATCTAAACGTATCGCAAGAACAGCAGAGACTCCTGCAGTGTACAGGCACTTGCTCCAGCTGTGGGAGAGCAGGCGCCGTATGCTGAAAAGGTGGAAAAACCAGCGACTCAATCAGAACCTTCTCCGCGGAATCGCTGCTTTAAGAGAAGAGGCAAATCAATACGCTAACAAAATTGCAACTGAGAGATGAATCAAGTTCAGCAGTTCACTACAGGACACTCTGAGCACTGCAAAAACTTGGGCCATCCTAAGGAACATGCTTGACCCAGAAAAATCAAAATCGGCCATGAACGGAACACTGCAACGAATAATGCATGATTTTCCGGGCACAGAGGAGGAGTTAATACAAGCACTTAAGGACAGATACATAAGATACATAGGAGAGAATACCGATAGTTGCAGCATTGAAATGCAGTACACTGGTGTGAAAAGCGAAAAACGAGAGACTCGACACCCCAATCGCCACGGAAGAGGTCTTTGCGGCTGCTCAAGCAGCCAAGAGAAATTCTGCCCCTGGTTCAGATCAAATCACAAATGCAATGATAAGGAACCTCAGCGATAAGGTTATAGAGGCACTGACAAACCATTTTAATGACAACTATTGGCTCAAAGGGAAGATACCCGAGGAATGGAAAGTCGCCAAAATTATTACGATACCGAAACCTGGGAAGAAGCCATCCCTGCAGGCACTCAGGAACATATCTTTGACGTCATGCATGGGAAAGCTTTTCGAAAGGGTTATTCATAATCGGCTCCAAAACTTTATAGAGGACAACGGCCTTTTTCCAGCCAATATGGTGGGTTTCCGCAGTGGCCTCCCGACTCAAGACGCATTTCTCCTATTACAAGAGGAAGTTTTGAGCTATATACCTACAGGAGGAGAAAATCTTATACTAGCCCTTGATTTAAAAGGAGCATTCGACAATATCTCGCATAAGGCCATCCTAACGGAATTAAACAACATGGGATGTGGGACAAACACCTACAATTACATCAAGGCATTCCTCACAGAAAGGCGGGCTTCGATAAGCGTAGCACAAGTCACGTCAGACGCTTTTGAGATGCCAAACAAAGGTACCCCTAAAGGAGCCATCCTCTCTCCCCTGCTCTTTAATATCGCCATGTTAGGACTCATGCGAGCTCTGGATGGAGTTCCGCAGTTAGGATACACTCTCTATGCGGACGATATCACCTTACGGGCAACGCGTGGTTCTCTAGCTAACAAAGAGCAGACACTTCAAGAGGCTGCAACAGCAGTTGAAAACTTTGCGAAGGCAAGTGGGCTCAGCTGTGCCCCAGAAAAATCTGAAATTATCAGGGTACATGAAAAAAGATACAAAAGTAACGGATGCATTGACATACACATCGAAGGTGTCAAAGTACGTGAGGTGACCATCGCACGTATTCTGGGTTACTGGGCTCAAAGTAGTGGACGAGCGACTCATACAATAAACATATTAAAATCAGCCACGAAACAAGTTGCACGAATGATCCATAGAATGACATACCACAAACAGGGCATGAAGGAAGGATACACAATTAGATTAGTACAGGCACTTGTACTGTGTAAAGTTATGTATAGTCTACCTTTCCACGTGTTAAACAAATCAGAAGAAGAAACCATCGAGTCTATAATCAGGGGCGCCTACAAAGTGGCCATAGGGCTACCGGTAAGCACACCAACCCAAAAGCTTTTGGACCTCGGTATATATAATACATACCCTGAGCTAAAGACAGCGGTACTGACTGCGCAGAGAAATCGTCTAAGTAAAACGAAAGCGGGGAGAGAGATACTTTCTAGGGTGGGCTTTCCGCCAATACCCCCAGAACATGGACGAGGTTCTTGTAGAAATCCCGGATCCCGTCCGCAGCAAGATCTGGATCTCACCGCTGCCCAAGAACATGGGCGTAAAAACAAACAGAAAGCGCAGAGAGCAGAGAGTGCGATGGCTCCGAAAAACATTCAAAAACAAATCAAATGTTTTGTACGTGGACGCTTCGAGGTACAATTTTAAACGGTCAGTTGCATCAGTACTTAGCAACGACAACTGCATGGTGACATGTGCATCACTGTACACGTCCTCGATCGCCAAGGCGGAATGCTTTGCCATTGCCCTTGCAATCAAAGCGCAGGAACAATGAGATGAACCGCAGACAACTATCATTTCCGACTCGCAGGAAGCGTGCCGTTTCTTTTTAAGAGGCCGCCTTCCGATAAAAATAAGCAAGTTCTTAGGCGGGAGTTTGACGAACAAATACCGACTGATCTGGTGTCCAGGACGCGCAGGTCTGGAGGGGAACGAAATTGCTGACGCTTGTGCTCGAGGGCTCACGAACTGAGTAGAGCTTCGACAGCACATTCGATCCTTTGAAACACTCCAGGAGGAAGCTATCGAGGAGGGTAATGACCCATCCAGAATGGCCCCTCGCGAAATTCTTGCTAACCAGCGAGGCATGCGACAAAAATACAGCGCCCCCCCCCCACAAATTATTAGAAAGGGAGGACGCGATTGACCTCCGCCGAATTTAAACGGGAGTCTTTCCCAATCTTCAAAGGATACACAAAATTTTTCCAACGCTGTATGGGCGTGCTTGTCCATGGTATGGCGGCTCGCCATCGCTCTACCGCATTTCGTGGGGATGCCTAAAACGACCACCAAATTTAGATACCTTTTTAGGTCAGTACAAGCTTTGTAATACTTTCGAGAAATGGGAGGCACAGCTCGCCAGCTCTGACCTAGAGGCGAAGCTTGCACTTCTGCGTCACGTCAGACAGACGGCGGCAGCCAGTGGAGCCCTGGACTTGGGGCCCCACCCATCAAGCTCATGACCCCTGTCCCAAACTCTTGCAAATAAAGTTTTTCCTTCCTTCCTTTCCATCTATACATTCTTCCCTTTACCAGGAGATGGTGTAATTTTTTTTCTCATAATACAATCTGCGGGAGACCGCCAGGGGGCTACGGGGTGCAGACACGCATGTCGCGAAGGCTCCACAGATTTTGAATGATTCTCGGCGTGAAATCGAAAAATTTACGGACGCCTTCTTACAGTGAAAAAAGTGGAAGTTCCACGGAACCCCGTGATACCACTCTCAAGTAAGTGGACGGTTAATTTTCGGCAAATCGGCCACTTTTCTGTAACGCCGACGAACGCACAACGCCATTGCCTCCTGCTGCTGTGCATAATGCGCTTGGCCTAGCCCACGGACACTGGCGTTTTGAGCCCCCTCAAGGCAGCGTCTTCTCGGATTAATGCCACAGGATGACTACGATCAGCTTAGACGGCGAGGATATCACGCAACAAGAGCATGAAAATGAAGCAGGTTGGCGCCTTGTGAACAGGAGAGGACGAGCCAACAAAGAAACCACAACGCATGAAGCCAAGGAACAAGAAACGCGCTTATCAAGCGAGAACGCGGTCAGCAATAGGTGGAAGAAGGGACAGAGAGCAAGACAAATTGTGGCTGCGAGCAGGATGCCCCGTCCACCGAAGGAAGATTACAAGATAATTGTGCGCCCACGTGACGGCTTCAAGATCACTAACTACGGGATTCATCGTCTAGAATGCTGTGTCGCCAACGCTGCTTATATACCCAGGAATGAATCGGAAGACGACACGGTATGTGCCAACTATAAAGAGAACAATACTGTGGTCATTAGAGGAGTGCGCCAAAAATACAGGCCCATCGCTAAACTGAGGATTGAAGATGAGGAATTCGAAACCAATGCGTGTGAGTCAGCTCCGGAAGATACATCTAAAGGGATGATCCGAAGAGTAACGCAGGACGTGTCTCCAAGAGAAATAGTGGAAATGCAAGTAACCCCGAGAAATTCGACGGTCCTCATGGCCAAGAGGGTGGGAAACACCACGAAAGTCATCGTCCTTTTCAATGGGCATCGCGTTCCAAGTTATGTGAGAAAGCTCAGATAACTTGGAACAGGATTCTTGCAGTATAGTGAGCACTTGACCAGTGCTCTTCCGTATATACGGAAGAGCACTGGTCAAGTGCTCACTATACTTTAAGAAAATAGACGTGTCCTATCAGTGTGGACGCCTTGGTCACAGAGCTGACGTCTGCCCGAGCCCGAGTTGCAGAATAAGCAGAGGGTGCGGGGCTGAGAACCCAGTGCAGGACCATGAGTGCGAAGTGAAGTGCCAGCTGTGTGGCAAAGACCACCCGACGGCAGATCGCCATTGCAAGGCCAGATTCAAGGTACCGTACTTTGTGAAACGACGCCGCTGGGAACGAACCCGACGAGAGTAAGAAAAAGCAATTTACTACGAGACGGAAGCAAAAGCACATCACAGGCAAAATTGCGGCAACTCAGGTCAACGATCGGAACATCGGACGCGGGACTCATCCGAATCAAAAGCCTTCACCAAGCTTCAACACAAGACAAAAGCCGCTCTACGTTCACTACCACCACAGCTAAGTCGAAATCCAGATCGAGGTGTAGACTCAAAACTGGCAATACCGGGTCTCCCCAACCACCAGAGGGAGGAGGATCCCAAAGCGCAGAAGGACCGAGCGGCGTACGTGGCACCACGGGACCCTTCCAGGTGAGCTGGGCTGATGTAGCTTCCGGGACGCGTTCGGAGGCAGAGGCTGCTCTTGAATGTAGAATTAAGGCGCTAGAAAACGAATTGGGACAGATCTGGCAGAACAATGTTGCATTTATGAAGGAGATTAGAAAACTCGGGGAAGAAAATGAACTTCTAAAAAAACGGAGGGGTTACATGCAATGAGGAAACCTCACAAGTTATAACGGAGGAAAAAGGCGCAGTAATGCACAAGGAGGTGGCAGCCCTCACTCCCATTAAACGTAAACCAGAGAACACTCCGATCAAAAGCGTGGTGAAAAACCCAAAGCAGTGGCAACGCCACTAAAAAGACAGGAGGAATTCGCAAACACCATGGAAGCCAAAATGGAACAAATTGAAAGAAAATTGCAAACTAAGCTCGAACAACAAAAAATTAAATTTGAGGCAAACATAGAGGTCAAAATTGAGGCGCTAGGCAAGACGATATTCCAGAAAGTGCAGCAAATTATGCCCAATTTTTACGGCAAGCTAGCAATATGGGGATGGCGGTCAAGTGGTGGGCACCCGGTTAAGACGTTTTTCAAGCCATACGCTAAGACCTCGGTACCCACCGAGGGATCAGAGAGCCTGTAACGCCGCCATGGACAGACAAGATAGCTACACGATTTGGCAATAGAATTGTCGGGGATATAATCGAAAACTATACATTTTGCAACATCTTAAAGACACCAGCACCCTAGATATTATAATTGTGCAAAAAAACGCATCGGCTGGCCAAATTTTTGGGATATAAGTCATCCGGCAGTGCATATGGGGAGACAAAGTTATTAGCAACGTCGGTTAAGCGAAATCACGCGGTGGTGCAACATGACACGGAAATTAAGGCAATAAATCACATTCTCCTCAACTGACACCCATGCGGAAAACAGATGACAGTCTTTTTGTATTGAATATTGGGACGTAAAAGGACACGAGGCGTGTCTATTTAAACTCTATATGCAAACTGATGCGTATGGCGTCGACTAAGATGGAGGACAGCGCGCACAACCGACCGACTACTTCCTCGTTGTCGTCTTCCGACCGCTGATACGTCAGCTACGTAGCATTACCCCCCCCCCCTGCAGTAAAAGCGCCATCTCGGTGCACATTAACTACGGTCTTCAGTAGGCAGGTGGTAAGGTTTTAGCCTGCTGACGTGCACAACATCACTGGGTGTGGTCGCAGGCAGGCTTGTGGTCTCAGATGCAGGAATGATGTGATAGGTGACGTCGGTTACCTTGCGGATGATACGGTAGGACCCATGTAGCGAGACAACTTCTTTGATAAGCCAACTCGACGAACTGGGCACCACAGGAGAACAAGAGAACCGGGTGAGAAGTGAACGTCAGCATGCCGGCTGTCGTAGATGGCTTGCTGGGTGGCTTGCGAAGCCGAAATTCTAGAGCGGGCGATCTGACGTGCGTGGTTGGCACGAGCAATCGCGTCGCGTGCATATTCGATTGACGGCGTTGTAGTGGTTGGAAAACGGGTGTCGAGTGGTAACTTCGGATCACGGCCATAAAGCAAATAAAAGGGTGAATAACCAGTAGTGTCGTGGTGCGAAGAATTGTACGCGAAGGTCACGTGAGGTAGCGCCAGATCCCAGTCATGGTGGTCGGAGGACACATACATTGCGAGCATGTCCGTTAGGGTCAGATTTAGCCGTTCGGTAAGGCCATTTGTTTGAGGATGGTAGGAAGTGGTCAGCTTTTGATGCGTCGAGGAAGAACGCAGAAGATCGTCGATCACACGGGACAAAAATGCGCGGCCGAAATCCGTGAGTAATTGGCGAGGAGCGCCATAATGTAGGATGACGTCTTGGAGAAAAAAGTCCGCAACGTCAGTACCGGTGCTGGTGGGGAGCGTTCGAGTGATGACATACCTAGTCGCGTATTCTATAGCAACGGCGACCCAAATGTTGCCTGATTTCGACTCGGGAAAAGGACCGAGAAGATCTATACCAACACGGAAGAAAGGATCGGTTGGGATGGAGATCGGTTGAAGAAGTCCAGCTGGAAGCGCAGTAGGTCGCTTCCAACATTGGCATTTATCGCAGGAGGACACGTAACGGCGAACGGACCGGGCGAGACCGCGCCAAAAGAAGCGGCGTCGCACGCGGTTGTACGTCCGAGATACACCCAGATGACCAAAAGTTGGTTCATCGTGAAGCAGGTGCAGCACGGTTGAACGCAAATTTTTTGGCACGACAAGAAGGATCTCAGGGCCATCTGGCTGGAGGCTACGACTGTAAAGCGTGCCATTCAGGAGGACGCACATGCGAAGTGGCGTGTCGTTCGGAGCAGATTCGAGACGGTCAATAAGTTGTCGCAGAGAAGCATCACGACGTTGTTCATCACCAATCTGAAGAAACTGGGGCATTGACATGACGCTGAGGCTAGGCTCGATGTCTGGTTCGTCGGGCTGATCAACAGGGTAACGGGTTAAGCAATCGGCGTCCAGATGGACATGTCCAGACTTATAAGCAACCGAGTAGGAATACTCCTGTAGGCGTAATGCCCAACGACCAAGTCGTCCAGCGGGGTCCTTCAGAGAAGAAAGCCAACACAGCGCGTGATGATCTGTGATGACAAGGAAAGGGCGGCCATACAAGTAAGGACGGAATTTCGAAACCGCCCAAACAAGAGCGAGACATTTCCGTTCTGTTATAGAATAATTGCGTTCAGACTTAGAAAGCAGACGGCTTGCGTGCGCGATCACACGGTCGTTGCCCCGCTGAATTTGCGCCAAAACTGCACCGGTTCCGTGAACAATCGCGTCTGTTCGCACTTCTGTAGGAGCATCGGGGTCGAATTGTGCAAGAATAGGAGGCGTCGTCAGAGCGGTTATTAGCTGAGAGAAGGCATCAGCTTGAGGAGGGCCCCAAGAAAAAGGGACGTCTTGTTTGAGAAGGTCGGTGAGTGGCCTTGCGAGTGCCGCAAAGTTTTTCACGAACCGGCGAAAGTCGGAGCAGAGGCCCACAAAACTGCGAACATCATGGACAGAGCGTGGGACTGGGAAGTTTTTACAGCGCGTACTTTCGCCGGGTCTGGCCGTACGCCGGCAGCGTCAACAAGGTGACCCAATACGGTAATTTGACGAAGACGGAAGTGGCACTTGGAGGAATTGAGCTGCAGGCCGGCCCGTCGAATTATGGATAGAATGGTCAGAAGGCGTTCAAGGTGGGTTGCAAAGGTAGGTGAGAAAATGATCTCGTCGTCCTTCCCATGTCGACCATTTAAATCCTTGTAGGAGCGTGTCCATCATTCTCTCGAAGGTCGCTGGAGCGTTGCAGAGCCCGAATGGCATGACCTTGAATTGGTAAAGACCGTCAGGGGTAACAAAGGCGCTCTTTTCTCTGTCCATGTCATCTACAGCAATTTGCCAGTAGCCAGATCGGAGGTCGAGAGATGAAAAGAAGGTGGCGCCATGGAGGCAATCAAGGGCATCGTCAATGCGTGGTAGAGGGTACAAGTCTTTTTTGGTAATTTTGTTGCTGTGGCGATAATCAACGCAGAAACGCCATGAGCCGTATTTCTTTTTTACTAATACTACGGGAGATGCCCAAGGGCTCGTTGATGGTTCGATCACGTTTTTAGTAAGCATTTTGGCCACTTCTTTCTGAATCACTTCTCGCTCGGACGCTGACACGCGGTACGGCCGACGGTGAATGGGCACAGAGTCACCAGTATTGATTCGGTGAGTGACAAATTTAGTCTGGCCCAAGGGACGATCGTCGGTGTCGAAAATGTCACTGTATAAGGCCAAAACTTGGTAGAGAGCGTCGACCTGGTGAGGTGACAGCTTCGATCCAATCATGTTTCGAAAAATGCCATCGTCTGAGCTGGGTGACCGTGAGACTGCGCTTCGATCAAGAGCAGATACAGCGACAACACTGATATTGTCCTCTGTTATGGCAGTTAGCTGGGCTAAAGACATCTGGCAAGGCAACACTGGAGGGGTGAAACCGAAATTAAGGAGCGGAAAAAACACACAGTTATCCGCTATGGTCGCGATGGTATAGTGCACAGTAACACTGCGCGTCAGCCGAACGTCAGTAAGTGGCGTAACGATATAATCACCTTCAGGAACGGGAGGGGTCGATGACAAAGACACGTACGTGACGGCTCGAGGTGGCAGGCGAACGAAAGTGGTTGGGCTCAAGCGGCTGGTGGGCTTTGTAGAGTAGTCAGCAAAGATTGGTTGATCAAGGCTGAGGGTACCAGACGAACAATCAGTTAAGGCCGAGTGTGCCGAAAGGAAATCAAGGCCAAGTATGAGGTCATGAGTACAGCAGGCTAGCCCGGCAAAAAGGACCACGGCGTGACGACCGGCAATGCTGACACGAGCAGTGCACATTCGGATTACTGTTACAGTACCGCCATCGGCAACAATTATTGCCTGCGTCGTAGATGGCGTGATAATCTTTTGTAAGCGGCAGCGTAGAGAAGCACTCATAATAGACAGGTGCGCACCTGTGTCAATGAGGGCGGTCACAGGAACATGGTCGACTTGTACTTCAAGTAGGCTATGGTGCGTGGGAAGCGTCCGTAGAGGATTTTCGGCCGTCATTGGTATTGCAGCTTCACCTCTATAAGCTGCAATATCTAGTTTTCCTGCTGCGGTCGTCCAGAGAAGCTCGGCGAGGAAAAGCGCCGAGGTGGCGGAGAGCGGGATTGGTGACGTAGCGGCGACGGGGAGCGAGAGCTGCGGCGATCGGACGAAGGGGCGTCAGGGTAGCGGCGACCGGGCAAAGGGGCGCCAGTGGAAGGCTCGTAAGATGACGACGAATAGAAATTGAAGGGTGCGGCGACTGAACGTCGAGGGGTCGTCGGATGCATGTGCGTCGAGGTAGAGAAGGTCTGACGTGGTTGGTTTGACCAACGGTGGCGGCAATAGCGAGAAACGTGCCCAGGCTGGTGGCAGGAAAAACAAATAGGCCGGTCGTCGGGTGTTCGCCATTCCGAAGGGTTACGGAAGGGCATTGTTCGAGGTGAACGGTGAGCGTGTCCTCGGGAGTAGGACGGGACTTCAGGGCGAGTCAAGGGACATGCTGATGGAAGTCCGAGGTTCACAAACTCTTGCCTCACCACAGCTTGTATTAACGCCACTGACGGCTGTTGTTGGTCAGAGGCGAGCGTTGCGAAAACGAGTGGCTGAAGAGGAGCCGGACAGGCGGCTTCGATTTCCCGACGAACAATGCGTGTGACGTTGTCATACGTGGGGGACTGGCGGGCGGCTTCACACGATGAGGTCGCGGCCGTGGTGGGCAGCCTGGTGAATCGCTGAGTAATATGGCGGCTCTTGGCTTCTTCGAACCACCGGCTCTCTTTAATGATGGCGTCGACGGTGGCAACGTTGTTGTAAACTAGAAGATTAAATGCGTCGTCTGCTATGCCTTTCAGCACATGGGCCACTTTCTCCGACTCACTCATGTGCTCGTCAAACTGGCGGCATAGGGCGATGACGTCGTGAATGTACGCGACGTACGACTCCGTCGACGTCTGTGCACGAGCCGCCAGTTGATTCCGCGCTGCGATCTGCCGCCCAACGGTGTCGCCAAAAAGGTCGCGGATCTTCTCTTTAAAAGAGTCCCAGCTCGTAATCTCCGCTTCATGCGTCTCGAACCACACTCGCGGTGGGCCATCGAGGTAAAAAAGCACATTGGCAAGCATAAGAGTCGGGTCCCCCCTATAGCTTGCGCTGACCCATTCGTACTGGTTGATCCATTTGTCGACGTCAACGCCATCCTGACCGGAAAATACACCGGGATCACGAGCAGGATGTAGAACGACGTATGTAGAAGTCAAGGTAGGGGCAGGTGGCGAAGACGATGGTTGTTCAACCTGTGACATAGTTGGACCTATGATGATGCAGCCGTTGCGGAGCTTCGTGATGAAGACGGGGAAGTACCCAGCACCACCACTACAAAGCTGTTACGAAAAAATGACACGAGGTGTGTCTATTTAAAATCTATATGCAAACTGATGCGTATGGCGTCGACTAAGATGGAAGACAGCACGCACAACCGACAGACCACTTCCTCGTTGTCGTCTTCTGACCGCTGATACGTCAGCTACGTAGCAATATTTACAGCAGTCCTAAATTCAGAAAGCATAAATTCCACACGCTGTTTCACAAAACCCTCGCTATAACGGGCAACCGGGAGCTAGTGATTGGAGGAGATTTCAACGCCCCACGCAGTGCATGGGTATACAGGATCGAAACCCAGAAAGGCAGGAACTTGTGGTTGGACGCACAGAAGGGCCTGACGCTCGTGACCAATGCATTCATTCCAACAAGAACAGGTACTAGCGTTTGTGCGGATACCACGCCAGAATTGACATTCACCAAAAACATACTGCACACGCAGTGGACCAATACGCAACATGACTTGGGAAGCGATCATTTTATACTTGAAATAACGGTGAGGGCATGGCTGTGGAAGGCAAAAGGCAGACAACTTAAACTTGTCGACTGGGACAAGTTCTGGAACATCAGAGAGGAGCCCGACGAAATGATACAGAGTATTGAGAAATGCACCGAAAAGTTAAAACGAGACGTTGAGGCAGCTACGCAAACGGTGCCACCGGAGGCGCAGCCAGAGTGTGTAGACAGTAAGCTTTTCCACATGTGGGAAGCTAAGTAATCTAGGTTCACAACGGAGGTGGAAAAAACAAAAGCACAGCCCCGCCGTGGTGGTCTAGTGGCTAAGGTACTCGGCTGCTGACCCGCAGGTCGCGGGTTCGATTCCCGGCTGCGGCGGCTGCATTTCCGATGGAGGCGGAAATACTGTAGGCCCGTGTACTCAGATTTGGGTGCACGTTAAAGAACCCCAGGTGGTCAAAATTTCCGGAGTCCTCCACTACGGCGTCTCTCATAATCAAATGGTGGTTTTGGACGTTGAACCCTACAAATCAATCAATGAAAAACAAAAGCACAACCGGACACTTTGTAGAAGGATTGCTAAATTGAACAGGGATATAGAGCAATACGCCCAGCAGCTGTGCAGACAACAGTGGGAGGAAAAATGCAATGACATGGACAACCAGAAAAGAATGGCGAAAACGTGGAACATCCTTAGACATTTCTTGAACCCGGACGGAAACAAGTTGGCAGAAAGGCACAATATTAATCGGTTAATGCAAAAGTATCAAGGTACAGAGTATAAGGTACTTCCTGAATGAAATCAAGAAAACATACATCTCTCAAGCGCTTCCCGTTACACACCCTGATTACATAGGGCTGGCAAATGATGATTTAGACAACGACATCGGTGATGCAGAAGTGAGGGCTGCCTTGCAAAAACTCAATACTAGATCAGAACCTGGACTGGATGGCATAACTAACAAAACGCTACGCAATTTGGATGACGAGTCTATAGCTAAGTTAACTGAAATTATTAACAAATCATGGTAGGCCGGACAGGTTCCCTTTGAAAGACGGCAAAAATTGTGTTAATACCCTAGCCAGGAAAGCGACTGCAGATTGTGGACCTGAGACCCATATCTCTCACATCTTGCGTGGGGAAACTCATGGTGCACGTAATTCTGGAGAGGATAACTTCCTATCTCCAGGACCGGGATGCTCTTCCACCCACAATGATAGGGTTCAGGAGGAACCTCTCAACGCAAGACGCAACGCTACAGACAAAACGTCACATTATAGATCATCCGGGAACAGAGACAAAGGCCATTCTAGGGTAAGACCTCAAGAAGGCCTTTGATATTGTAACCTATGCAACGGTGCTAAGAAGGGTAAACGATCTAGGTCTGGCACAACAGACGTAGAATTATGTGCGTAATTTTCTGAGAGGAAGGAAAGCAAAGATCATGATAGGGGGCCTAGTTTCGAAAGAAAATGAGACGGGCAGTGCAGGCACGCCGCAAGGCTTGGTATTATCGCCTATGTTATTCAATCTGGCCCTAATTGGACTGCCAACCAAACTTCAAGCAATCGAAGGACTGAATCATACAATATATGCAGACGACATCATTCTATGGGGGAGAAGTGGGAGTGATGGTCAAATAGAGGGAACGCTTTAAACAGCAGTCGAAACGGTCGAGCGGTATCTGGAAGTTACTGGGCTAGCCTGCTCTGCGGAAAAGTCGGAGCTGTTGCTGTGCAGACCTGCTCGTTGAGGTCGCAAATCAGGCAACTGCCTGCAAGAACTCGCTCATAGAGAAGACATACAATTAAGAACAGCCGATGGAAAAACCATACCCATAGTCGACAGGATCAGGGTACCGGGTCTGCTCATCGAAGCCAAGGGCAACAATGAAGAAACCCTCAGACGACTGGATGCAACTGTAGCCCAAATAATGAGGCTCATAAAAAGGATAGCAACTAAGCACAGTGACATGAGGGAGGAAAACACGATGAGGGTAATATGGGCATTCATGATACGTAGCGCCGTACTTAAAATGGCAAGTCGCAAAAAGATCAATTTAGACTGCCTCATTCGAAAAATATTCAAACTAGCCATAGGGCTACCGATTTGCACAAGCACCGACAAACTGCTACAGCTAGGCCTGCACAATACTATAGATAAGCTCATTCAGGCACAGCGTATGGCGCAATATGAACGTCTCTCTAAGACACGAGCAGGAAGACATATCCTAGAGCGACTAGGCATAACGTATCACACAAAACACGGCGTCAAGGTGGACATCCCAAGAGAGACCAGGAAAACAATGATGATACCTCCCTACCTCCCTTGCCAAACAACATGCACCCCGAACACAATAAGGCCAGACGAGAGACAAGAGCAAAGCAAATACAAAAAAGGTTTGGTAATGATAAGGACGCAGTTTTTGTAGAGGCTGCTCTATACAAGCGCAGATGGCGGTTCACGGCAGCCGTAATTGATAGCAACATACTCTGTACGACATGCGTGACGATATGCACCACAAGTACCGAGACAGCGGAAGAAGTAGCCATAGCGCTTGCAGTAGCTCGGACAAACGCAACCGTAATAGTCAGTGACTCTCAAACGGCAGTGAAAAACTTTGCCAACGGCCGCATCTCCCCGGAGGCACTCTACGTATTATACAAAAAGGGTGTCGAACAAGCCCCAGAAATACATACATTATATGGACACCTGCTCACACCATCGCGGGCGGCAGCAACAACGGGGCTGTACATGACGCAGCTCGAGGGCTCACAGATCGAGCTGCCCTCTCAAGTGCCGCGTTAGCCTCCTCCAGTGATTACGGCGCGGCAGACGAGTGGGAGTGGGAAAACAGAATGACCAGATCCAGTGACACTAAAAAACATAGACTACAGAGGGGCATAACCTGCTCCCTCACCCAAAATTAACAAAGAGACAGTCTGTCGAATAGCGGCAGTTACAAACTAGGACGTATCTGAATCCTTCACTCTTGCACATTATATATCCTGGTATACACAAAACGTACAGGTTCAAGTGTTGCGACTCCAGAGCCACTCCGCAGCATATCTTATGGGAATGTAGAGGAATTAGTGCCCATAACAAGTACATGGCCTATGGTTAGAGCCTTCGCGCGCGCTGGGAAGCCACAAGACCAAACGTTGGCCGTCCAGCGGGCCGAAGAAGCCGCCAGGACCCATAGACACCTGGCCGTAACCTAGGCGGGGCTATTCACCCACACCATCTACTCGCCGGACTCTGAATAAAGTTTTTTCCTCCATTACAAACGCGTTTTTTAAAGTTTTCTATATCTATTCCTTTCGTGCTTTTTTACTTACATTTTATTTCCTCGTTTGTTTTGTTTGCTTCTATTGCTATTCTTCCTTACTATTTCAGAGAAAGGTCGGTGATCGCACCCTATGACATAATGTGTGACGAAAGGGCACACTCTTTTAGCGAAAAAAAGGGGAAAGGGGGGGGGGGGCAAATGATTTCTAGATACAAGGGCTCCGAATGCGTTCAGCTTGCGTCTGTAGCATATAATTTGCTCATGAAGTGCCTTGAACTCACGAGAAATAATTGACTACCAACTTGGCACAAGGAAAACGTGATTCCCAACGAAGGAAAGCGCCCCCTAGTTATCCCTCTTCCCACCTAATTCGCGCAATATTCGCAAAGTTTGCCACGTCCTGCTGCCAATGAGATTCGGACACCCGTTGCGGCACAGGGACGCTCACATCTTGATGAGCGGCGCATGGTTCATGTGGCTGGCCAGGACGTCGGCCTTGTCCGAGTGTCCGCCGTTGTTGTTGGCCCTGGCCTCGTTCGCTGCCTCGTCCTGACTGGCCCCACCACCGTTCTGCTCGACGTCCCGCTGCTGCTGACGCCGCTTGCGCATGCGCCGCCGCCTACGCCGCCGCCTCAGGCGCCGCTTCCGCTCCTGGCGGAGGCGCTTGCACCTCTCTTCCTCGTCCTCTTCAGCGTCTTCCTCCTCTTCCTCTTCCTCCTGCACAGCAGAGGCGGAAGTCAGCTAAGAGACTCCCCGGACCGGCAGTCATGCGCAGAGCTCCTACGAGCTTTATTGCTGGAAAACCTACTACGATGTTTATCATTATGAGAAGCGCACACAAGAGACAAAGTCATTAACGAGCCACAAGAGCATATATATGGGAGCAACACCACTCCGCACTTTTTTTGTTAAGAGAAAAATAGCTGAAGGCGTAAAAGAAACGAGTATGTAGAAGGCAGTGGTCCCGGCCGACAATAAACAGGAGAATACGACGAGAACACACATATGATATATATATATATATATATATATATATATATATATATATATATATATATATATTCATCAGCCTGACTACGTCCACTGCAGGCCAAAGGCCTCTCCGATGTCTATATTCCGCCAATCAACTCGGTCCTGTGCTTGCTGCCGCCAATATATACCCGCAAACTTCTTAATCTCATCTGCCCACCTAACCTTCTGTCTCCCCCTATCCCGCTTGCCTTCCCTGGGAATCCAGTTAGTTACCCTTAATGACCAGCGGTTATCCTATCTACGCGCTACATGCCCGACCCATGTCCTTTCCTCTTTTTGATTTCAACTATGATATCGTTAACCCCCGTTTGTTCCCTAATACACTCTGTTCTCTTCTTGTCTCTTAAGGTTTCACCTACCATCTTCTTTTTCATTGCTCGCTGCGTCGTCCTCAATTTCAGCTGAACCCTCTTTGTAAGTCTCCTAGCCAATTACCGGCAAGACGCAGCTGTTATATACCTTCCCGTTGAGGGATCATGGCAATCTACCTGTCATGATTTGAGAGTGCTTACCAAATGTGCTCCACCCCATTCTTATTCTTCTAGTTGCATTATTCTCGTGGTTCGGCTCTGCGGTTATTACCTGCCCTAAGTAAATATAGTGTTTTACAACTCTAAGTGCACTATTACAAAAACTATACGAAAAACTATACGCAAAACTCTGTACAAAAACTCTCCAGCAACAACGCAAACCTGATTGATAGATATGTGGGGTTTAACGTCCCAAAACCACCATATGATTATGAGAGACGCCGTAGTGGAGGGCTCCAGAAATTTCGACCAACTGGGGTTCTTTAACGTGCACCCAAATCTGAGTACACGGGCCTACAACATTTCCGCCTCCATCGGAAAGGCAGCCGCCGCAGCCGGGATTCGAACCCGCGACGTGCGGGTCAGCAGCAACGCAAACTTTGGAGACTGAAAAAATAAAAAGGCCAGAAATTCGTTTTGTTCTTCACTAGATTCTATTGTTACATTAGCAAAAAACAGAAATTTCAAATTCGAAGGGATAAGGCAAAGTATTATGGTCTATCACTTTCCTATTTCATTAAAGCGTCACCTGAAAATTTTTGGAGATCGATTAAGCCGAGTTCATGTAGCACTACCTCGTTTTCACAAAATGGGCATATCATTAATGATGAAACAGCTGTGCCTTATGCTTTCAACAAACACTTTAAATCTGTATTTACAACAGATAATGGTTTTCTTCCCATGTTCTATATGTCTTTACCACCTATGTCTGATGTCAGAATCACTGAGGAGAGTATTTTATACCTTCTGGTTAATGTAGAGGTTAAAAAATACCCTGGTCCAGATGATATCCCAAACGCCTTCTTAAAAAGATATGCAGAGTGCTGTGCGAAGTATTTAGTCGTATTCCTCAAAAAATCTCTCACTGGCGGATCGTTGCCTGAGGACTGGAAAACTGCGAGAATCGAACCACTCTTTAAATCTGATGATAAACTCAATATTGCAAATTATCGGCACATTTCACTGACATATAGTTTATGTAAAATCTTCTAACACATAGTTTATAAACATATAGTCGAATTTCTCGAAAAGTGTAAAGTTTTAAGAGATGCGCAACATGGCTTTATACGTGGGTGTTCTACAAGTGCAGAATTAGCCAGAATCGCGCATGATTCTGCCGAAAGTGTAAATAAAGGATATCAGAAAGACGTTATATACATGGATTTTAGTAAGGCCTTTGATAAAGTATCGCATAATAAATTACTTCACAAACTAGGTCAGCACAAAGTAGCTCTGCGGTTATCACCTGCCCTAAGTAGATAGTGTTTTACAACTGTAAGTGCACATTTAAAAAACTATACAAAAAACTATACGCAAAACTCTGTACGAAAACTCCCCAGCTACAACGCAAACATAGGAGACTGAAAAATAAAAAGGCCAGAAATGCGTTTTGCTATTCAATAGATAGTTCTATTGCTACATTAGCAAAAAAAACAGAAATTACAAATTCGAAGGGATAAGGCAAAATATTATGGTCTATCACTTCCCTATTTCATTAAAGCGTCCCCTGAGAAGTTTTGGAGATCGATTAAGCCGAGTTCATGTAGCACTGCCTCGTTTTGACTGAATGGGCATATCATTAATGATGAAACAGCTGTGCCTGCTGCTTTCAATAAACACTTTAAATCTGTATTTACAACAGATAATGGTTTTCTTACAATGTTCAATATGTCTTTATCACCTATGTCTGATGTCAGAATCACTGAGGAGAGTATTTTATACCTTCTGATTAATGTAGATGTTAAAAAATACCCTGGCCCAGACGATATCCCAAACGCCTTCCTAAAACGATATGCAGAGTGATGTGCGAAGTATTTAGTTGTATTGCTCAAAAAATCTCTCACTGGCGGATCGTTGCCTGAGGACTGGAAAACTGCGAAAATCAAACCACGCTTTAAATCTGGTGATAAACTCAATATTGCAAATTATCGGCACATTTCACTGACATCTAGTTTATGTAAAATCTTTGAACACATAGTATATAAAAATATAGTCGAATTTCTTGAAAAGTGTAGAGATTTAACAGATGCACAACATGGCTTTATATGTGGGTATTCTACGAGTACAGAATTAGTCGGAATCACGCATGATTTTGCCGATAGTGAAAATAAAGGATATCAGGAAGACGCTATATACAGAGATTTTAGTAAGGTCTTTGATAAAGTATCGCATAATAAATTACTTCACAAACTAGGTTTTATTATAACAAAAAATACTGTACTTGTATGGATTAGAGCTTACCCGGTGAACCGTTACCAATACGGTTCTGTAATTGACACCCACTCAGGTCGAGTTGACGTTGTTTCTGGTGTATCTCAGGGGTCCGTGCTTGGGCCTCTATTATTTTTGATATTTATAATTGACATCAACACTAATAATATTGTTACCTTAAACTTTATGCAGAAGACTGAGTGATTTATGAAAAACCTTGGTCTGTTCAAGATAAGGTAATATTAAATGAAAACTTCCAAAGAATCATATCATGGTGTGATTAGTGGCAAATGACTAATAATTACCACAAAAGAGTCTTTTTTCGAATAATCCACAAAAAGAAACCACTTGTTTTTTCTTGCGGGGCAAACTGAAACGCTTTCTCGGAGGTCGATTAGGTTAAATACCTGGGTCTTTGGTTCACAAACAATTTATCATGGTTGAAAGATATTGATGTTGTTAAGGATAAAGCATCATGTAAATTACTCTTCTTAAGACGATCCTTAAAATCATCAACTTCTTCCATTCGTTTCCTTGCATACCAGTCCATTATATCTTTCATTCTTGAATATTTCGTACCGATTTGGGACCCATACACGAAAACAAACATCGGCAATAATGAAAGAATGCAAAAAAAGTAGTTCGTTACATATATAACTCAAATGGTCGTTGATCAATCACTGAACTCATCCAACGATCTTGGTTGCCCTCAGTTGCATATAGGGGTAGAATTTGCCGGCTAAAAACATTTTACCAGAAAGTTAAGGGTCATTATAACATAGACTTCTCTCCTCCTATCAATTATTCTCAGGGTTACAAAACCAGGCAAAGGCATTTTTTTACGATGATTCTTTTACTTCCACAAAATAACTGCTTCAAATACTCATTTTCCTCTAGAACTATTATTGATTGGAACAACCTCTCTGACAATAATTTAACACAATCCTCGCTTACCTTCTTTGAAAAATATATGCAGTATCTCATTAGCACCTTTCAATACACTTATTTTCATTGTGCGTTCCAATTTATTGCATTATCCTGTTCGATTCGATAAATTTTCTCCTTGAAATTATAATTTTTTTGTGTTTATTGAGTTTGTCTTTGTACTCTTGCCTTCACAGATACTATTTGATGCTAAATTTTGTTGTGTTCTTGTTCATTTTCTTAACCTTATTGTTTTATCTGTGTACATTGTATTTTTCACATAATTAGTTTTCCTTGAAAACTATTGTGCCTTTTTTTCATAGCATGTATCAGTGTATCATACCTGCTATAGTCTCTGCTCGACACTGCAGTGTCAATAAATATCATCGCTTTGGCGCTCTTTGGCCACATCTGGCCATTGCACCAATAAATTCCACTAATCATCATCAATAAATAAAATCAATAAATAAAACTATCTCGAAGCCATGCTCTTTTCTGAGGTTGATGTACATTAATTTCGATTTTTGCAGATTAATTTTAAGACCCACCTTTCTGTTCTCCTTGCCTAACTCAATAATCATGAGTTTCAATTAGCCGCCTGAGTTACTCATCAATGCAATGTTATCAGCGAAGCGCAGGTTACTAAGGTACTCTCTATCAACACTTATCCCTAACTGTTCCCATTCTAGGCCTCTGAAAACTTCCTGTAAGCACGCGGTAAATAGCACTGGGGAGATTGTACCCCCCTCCCTTACATCCTTCTTGATTGGTATTTTGCTGCTTTCTTTGAGAAGCAATATGGTTGCAGTTGATATCTGTATATTCCTTCCAGGATGCTTATATATACTTCATCGATGCCCTGATTCCACAGTGTATGCATGACTGCTGATATTTCTACTGAATCAAACGCTTTCTCGTAATCTATGAAAGGTATGTATACCAGTTGGCTATACTCTGAGCATTTCTCTATTACCTGATTGATAGTATAAATGTGGTCGATTGTTGAGTAGCCTGTTCGAAATCCTGCTTGTTCCTTTAGTTGATTGAATTCCAATATTTTTTTAACTCTGTTAGCAATTGTCTTTGTAAATAGCTTGTATACTACGGAGAGCAAGCTGATCGGCCTGTAATTCTTCAAGTCCTTGTCATCTCCTTTCTTATGTATTGAGATGATGTTAGCATTCTTCCAAGACTCTGGTACTCTTCCCGTCAGGAAGCACCTTGTAAACAGGGTGGCTAGATTTTCTAACACATTCTGTCCTTCATCTTTTGGCAGATCTGATGTTACCTGGTCCCCACCAGCAGCATTACCTCTTAGCATGGTTTCCAATGCTTTTCTGATTTCGTCTATCATAACTAGTGAGGTGTCATCTGGGTTTTTGATAGTTCTTATCGGAGTTGTCCCGGTTAATGTACAGGTCTCTGTAGAACTCCTTCACGATTTTAGCTATCCCATTCATTATGGTACTTGTTTTGCCTTATTTGTCCCTTAGTACATACATTCAATTTCTGCCTTTCCCAAGTTCCCTCTTCACTGCTTTCACGCTTCCTTCGTTTTTTTAGCGCGTTCAATTCTTTCCATGTTATACCTTCTTACATACGATACCTTACGCTTAATAATCAACTTAGAAAGCTCTGCCTGTTCTAGTTTGTCTGTTGTACTAGAGACGTTCACGCTTTGACGCTTTTTAATGAGGTTCTTTGTCTTCTTGGACAGCATGCCAGTGTCCTGTCCAAGTACCATACCTCCAACTTTCCCTGCACACTCCGTAATGATACTCGTCAGATTTTCATGCATTGCGTCAACGCTAAGGCTGGTTTTAAAGATAAGAGCCGAGTACCTCTTCTGAAGCGAGACTCTGAATTCCTCTACTTTCCCTCTCAGTGCTAGCTCATCGATTGACTATTGCGTATCAACTTCTGACGTTCCTTCTTCAAGTCTAGGTGAATTCAAGACCGTACCATTCAGAGGTCACTGCACCGCACTTCTACATCCTGCACGATGCCTGCGTGTGCACTCATTGGAGAGTCTATTTCATTCTTATATTCGCCATTAGGGCTCCTCCATGTCCACTTACGGTTTCCTTTTTTCGGTAGAAGGCATTTAACATTCGTAAATTTTGCGTTCTGCGAATTCTACTTGTATTTCCCTGGTATTTCTAGCACCGATGCCGTATTCTCCCGCTGCCTGTTCTTCAGCCTGCTTCTTCCCTATATTTGCTATAAAGTCTCCCATTAGTATAGTAAACTTTGTTTTTACCTTAATCATTGCCAATTCCACGTCTTCATAGAAGCTTTCAACTGAAGCGTCCGCGTGGCTGGATGTAGGCGCGTAATCCTGTACCACCTTCGATTTGTATCTCTTATTAAGTTTATTTACAATACCTCTTAGCTTTCGATTAATGCTAGAGTATTTCTCTATGTTGCCAGCTATGTTTCTGTGAATATGGAAGCCAACTCCCAGTTTTTTTTTTGTCAGCCAAGACCCGATAGCAAAGGACGTGCCCATTCTGTAGCACCGTATAGGCCTCATCTCTCCTCGTAATATAGCTCACGGCTGGTTATTTTTTCCCCCATTTTTCTTTCTTCTTATTTACATTCGATTGGTTCTGATAGCTTCCCCTATACATTGCTTGGCATTACTGTCTCTTAGATCTCATTATTATCGTGTGAAAATACGGAAAAACGAGCCCATATGTATACAGCTCTTTACCTTACATGTGTGTGTGTGTGTGTGTGTGTGTGTGTGTGTGTGTGTGTGTGTGTGTGTGTGTGTGTGTGTGTGTGTGTGTGTGTGTGTGTGTGTGTGTGTGTGTGTGTGTGTGTGTGTGTGTGTGTGTGTGTGTGTGTGTGTGTGTGTGTGTGTGTGTGTGTGTGTGTGTGCGTGCGTGCGTGCGTGCGTGCGTGCGTGCGTGCGTGCGTGCGTGCGTGCGCGCGTCAAATTAAGTTGACCTATGATTTCTTTCTTGCTTTAATGCATCACGTTTTTCCTAATCACAGTATTGTTTTGCTCCCACAGCATCGCTTTCTCAACTATTCGAAAGAGCCACGACGTGCGCTCTTCGCATTTAACGGGTACCATGTAGACAGAGCCCGGGTCATCAATCAGCTCGCCAAAATCATCGTGGCTTCTTATGAAACTATGCTGTGGCCTCATGTTCACTACCCTTCTTTTCGTGTGTACGTGTGCGTGTGCGTGTGTGTGTGTGTGTGTTGTGTGTGTGTGTGTGTGTGTGTGTGTGTGTGTGTGTGTGTGTGTGTGTGTGTGTGTGTGTGTGTGTGTGTGTGTGTGTGCGTGTGTGTGTGTGTGTGTGTGTGAAAGTGACATGAACATGAAGGAAGCCTATAGCTACTGGAGAATAGCATGGTAATATAGGAGAAAAAAAGACACGCTTAGAACAGGGAGATGATTTATTCTCCAACCGAACGTTTTGAAGAAACCCGACGTTTCGAAACCGACTTGGTTCTTCCTTCAGGGGTGACTGCGGCGCAACGTAGCAGCGGCGTCTCCAAAGCACTCGCGGGTTGGATAATGACCCACCCTCTCTCTCGTTTTGCCATGAGCGCAGTTCATCTAGTTTAATATCCAACCAGACAGACTTCTGTCAAATGTTTACATCCAGGCTTAGAACGGTAAGTTTGGTTCATTCATGTCGCCCCGCCGCGGTGGTCTAGTGGCTAAGGTACTCGGCTGCTGACCCGCAAGTTGCGGGATTGAATCCCGGCTGCAGCGGCTGCATTTCCGATGAAGGCGGAAATGTTGTAGCCCCGTGTGCTCAGATTTGGGCGCACGGTAAAGAACCCCAGGTGGTCTAAATTTCCGAAGCCCACCACTATGGCGTCTCTCATAATCATATGGTTGTTTGGGACGTTCAACCCCACATATCAATCAATCAAATCATGCATGTCCGAAGAACGCAGCGAAAAAAGGCGTTACGCCTAAAGAAGTAGAAGGCGCTATAGAACGTACCTTTTCACTTCGTCTACGACATAAAGGTGCAACTATACTGATTGTTGGATTAGTTTGTACTTGCCTAATGATATGTTTTGGCCGCAAATAACACACACACAAAGTAAAGGAACCCTCAACGACAAGCACAAGTGGCCCTTCCAACTAAAGTAGACCGGGAGCAAATCCAGACTTAAGTAAAACTGTACGTGAGTTGATAGAAGCCTATTAAATCAGAAAGAAAGATGCATCAGCGAACCATCGGTGACGTTGTACGTATTGAAGAAGATATTGTTTGATAGCTCGATAGCTTAAGGCTGTGTGGAGACTGCGCATATCTGCATTTTGTTACTTAAATCTGGAATTTCGCTCGGTTTACTTTAGTTGGAAGTGCTGCTTGTGCTTGTCGTTGAGTGTCCCTTTACTTTGTGTGTGTGCGTTATTTGCGGAAAAGTGATTAGAACCAATATATATATATATATATATATATATATATATATATATATATATATAGAAGAACTTGAAGAGAAGGCATGACAGCTCCGGGTATTTTCCATATTGAATGAACTTGCAGACAGCACATTTGAAAAGGAAATCATCTTTATACTAACGTTTCGGCCGTGGCACGGCTTTCGTCAGAGTAAGTAGGTATGATACAATGCAGCCGCTTTTAAAGGCTCACGTGATGAACTCTCGGTATAGCAGCTAGGACAATCAAAGTAAAAAAATGGTAATCTGTCAGAACCTTGTGTTGACATGACTGACATGCGACGGGTGCATGAATATACAAGGTTCAAATTTCCTTGCGCATCGACACGCGGGGCACAGTATGGTTGGCAGGAGATGTAAAAGAGCTCTGAAGTAAAGAAACCACGGTTGACAAATATACATTTAATATACACTTAAATATTTTGCTAATCTAAGAAGTCGTGTTGTTATAGTGCGAGACAGGTGAGCTTTCCTACGTTTTCATTGATACCTGAACGAATGGTGTTAAATTTGTGGATCAAGAAGGATTCCCTCGCTTCCCTATCGCGATTTGTCTTGAAAGCGGACTGAATAATAGTGACCCTAATTTTGTCGAAACCATGGCCAGGCATACTGACATGCTTTGACAGCAGTAGATTAGGGAGGCTTACCGCATGTGCATGGTGATTATTAAAACAAATTCTGAAACTTGTCTCTGTTTGACCTATGTACTGAGCTCCGCATGTTGAACACTCGAGAAGATAGAGGACGTTGATACTATCACACGTGTAGTTCCCATTTATCTTTAAAAAAAACTGGACGATGTACTTAAAACTGTTTTAGATGTCGTCATGTGCGCGCGCACTTTGCAACGTGATTTGTTGCAGGGATAACAGCCTTCATGATGTGAACACGTCGTTTTAGATGAGGTTAGTAAATCACGAAGGTTCCGCGATCGTCGGTAGACCACGCGTGGTTGTTCTGTAAAGATTCCTTTGAGCCACTCGCTCTGTATTAAAATGTTGAAATGTTTCTTTAAGATATGGTTCACATTTGGAGCTGAGGCCGCATGTGTTGAAATTGAGATTAGTCCGCGAACAATCGTTGGGTCTTTTGTTAGTTTTGTTAGCGCTTGCGATTCCGTGGGCGCTCGCGAAGCTGTCCCTCCCACCCCACACCTCAGTGGCGCCGCAGTGATGGTTCGGGAACTAGATCTGTCACGCCGGTTTTGGAGCACGCGGCGTGCCGTACCCGTGCGCTCTTTCATCCAGTGGCCGTGCTCTAGCACACATTACCGGATGTTCTTGAGTGGTGTCCAGCCAGTGAACGGTCAAGCGGGAGATGCGAGTGGACGGGAGAGTGGGGTGCATAGAGGATGGAGTGAACAGCGATAGAAAGAGAAGTGAAACACTGCACCCACCTTCTCCTACGCCCTCTCGCACCACCCGCTCCCGTTGCTAGGGGCGAGGATAAGCACACACGCCCGTAGCTGTTTCTATGGAAGAGGAAGTGAAAGTGGAGAGATAACACCTGCCGGTGCGCGAACACCGCCGAAGGCAATGCCGGTTGCCTGACATAGCCCGACTAAGAAATTCATGAACATTTAAAAAAAACAGCGAGATACAGCAAGTATGTGAAGGACCAAGCTAGTCCTGTTTGGTCTTTCTCGTCCTTGTTGTTTCGTACTGTTTATTCACTACGAAGTGTAAAGAAAACAATTCACGTAGTAGTGATGCTAAGTCCAGCTGTTCCTAACAAACAGGCAACTTTTTAAAAACAGATGGTGCTATATCAATGATTATATAACTTCATTGCATTGATCATTTGGAAACATGGAGTGAGCACGTTTTCCGGGCTGCCCTCAGATTTACCCCACACGTCAGCAGTGGGAGGCTCAGTTCTGCGAGTCGCCTGATCGGCCCTCGCACACTGAGGTTCAGCTGCACGGTTCGAACTGAACAATTCTTTTTGTCCTCGCCCTCATGTTCACCTGAGTCAATGGTAGGGGTTTAATGTCACAAAACTATGACACGAGTATGAAAGACGCTGAAGTTGAGTGCTCCAGAAATTTTGACAGCCTGGGGTTTTTCAACGTGCCCCCGAACCTAGGCTGATGGGCCTTTTTGCCTCCTTTAAATGCGGCTGCCGGTGCCGGGACTTGATCCCGCGAGCTCATTAGTCATGTTCGCTTGTGTTAAGACTCACGAAAAGTATCGCTCTTCACAGCGGCTAGCGGTAATGAAATACTGACCTTTTCTATGGCAGTGAGGCTTTCAGCATCAGCCAGGTTGTCTACCGCAATGGCCAAGAACACGTTGAGCAATATGTCTTCATTGAAACACACCGTCAAGGAACTCCTTCACGGAACGTAGAAGCCTAGTCGGATCTATATGGCTTATGTTGTAGACAAAAGACAGCATGTCATGCGCCCGCTGTTTCTTTTGAAAGGCCAGCTGAAGCAAATAAAAAATGCGTAAACAGGGGTTGTGTCAGAACTTCGGGCCGACATAATCCCTGTTTACGGCATAACCCCTGTTTACTGTTTTCTGCTGAAGCAAAGTGATTTAGCATTGAAACTTACGCCTTTGATTAAACATTAGACTGACACTTTGGGGCAGCAACCGCAAAAAGTGAAGCACGCACAGCGATCACTTACAACACTTTATTCAATTGAAATGAAAAATGAATATTTATGCCCCGGATAAATATACCACTGACCTTGGTGACAACGCTGGAAGGATATTCATTAGTCCTTGCCCCATGATGTTGATATTATCTTGGATATAGAAAGCTACTTCAGACATGGACGCCGAAATGACACAAAAGGAATGAAGATGACGATGTTGTTGTGGGGATGTGTCTGGGCTGCCCTGTTGTCATTGTTGTCATGCAACCTTGCGCTCAGTGTGAAGTATTAGCCCAACCGGCGTTAACTTATTAAACCTCCCCGTTATATATTTTGGTGGAGGTGCTGGGTAGACAAAGAGAATGTGAGGACAGCGAGAAGCGTCTTGTTGTCCCCAATCTTCCCTACAGTATGAGGAAGTATGATGTTCCGGGAAAGTGTCAGATAAATGAGTGGAGCTGCCGGTAGTCACCATCACGAACGGAGGAACGGCGACATGAAAAAGTACACAGCGGCCTGAGGTGGTAATCGTAGATACTCCACGGACCGTAGTTGTGTGCGAGTTGCAGGAGGGACATCAGAGCACAAAGGCAACTCTAGCCGTAAAGTGCCGGTTGAACATTAGATGAGGGCTGAGTGTGCGGTCAAGAGGTCAATGCCAAGAATCGCTTCGCGCCGACAAACGTCCAGAACAGCGAAAAGGAATGAAGTCTGAAGGCTGGAAACAGTGACGTGGGCAGTGCACGCACCAAGAAGTGATGTTCGGCTGCTGTCGGCTACTCGCACAGTCGAAGACATAGCAGGGACAATAACTTTCTTCAGGCGGGATCGAAGACGTGAGCTCATAACTAACATGTGGGCACCAGTGTCTCTTATAGCTGTAGTGGTCAAGCGATCGATGAGAACACCAAGTAAATTTCGTCTAGAATTAGTGGTCGTCAAAGGTTTTTCGGTCCGAGTTGTCAATACAGTGCCACCTCAAGGAGCTGCCTCTGTTAGTTTCCTGGCAACTGCCGGTTACGGAGAGCGATGGCGTTGAGAGGGGCAGGGCTGGCAACCCTGAGGCGACGGTGAGCGGCTGGACCTGGTTCTCTGGGCGACGACATCATCCTTCAGCACGGCGCTCCTTCTCACCTGCTTACGAACCGTGGCTGCTGCTTCCTGTCTCGTGTGGTTGACGATCTTCTTAGATCCTATGCTACGTGGCACCACTTTAAGACTTTTTACCATTCCCAGCCGAACGGAATTACTGAACGCCTCAATCGCACACTGACGGACATACTTGCAATTAAACTTTCTGACGACCACACTGATTGGGACACTGCCCTCTCGTTCGCAACTTTCACCTACAACTCGTCACGACTTGAAACTGCTGGCTGCGCACCATTTTATCTTCTCTTTGGCCATGATCCCTTACTACCTTTCCATACTTAGCTTGCGCACGATTTCCGTCCACCACTTTGTACGCACAAGATGCCATCGTCCGTGCTCTCGTCACACGTACTGTAGTCCGCGCCAGGTTCTGATCGTCCCAGAGAGCACAAAAGTCTCTCTACGATCACTGAAATATAATGTCAATTTTCCTCCGGGCTCTTTCGTGCTACTGTGGCTCCCATCCTGCCGCGGCGGTCTCTGCGAGAAACTTTTACTGCGATACGTTGGGTCTTACCGAGTTCTGCGGCAGGTGAAACGTTTCCTAAAATTTTTCCGTACTACGAACTGGACTTGTACATCCAGAACTCACATTGTGCACGTTTCTCGTCTCAACCGCTATCTTGGTGACATGTCCGTCTAATAACAGCAGGCACCGAGACGGTGCTTTGCCACTCGCGGTAACGTCACGGGTATAGAAAGGTGCTGCAGGCATGGGCACCGAAATGGCACACAAGGAATGAAGATGACAATGTTGTTGGGAAGCTGTGTCTGGGCTGCCCTGTGGTCCTGCATCCTCGCGCGCTGTGGGCACGAGGATGCAGGACCCCTGCCACACGTGGCAAGTGAAGTGCACTATTATAGAGTGTACTTAACCTCATGAAGTGTCATTTTGGCGGTTCGCTGCTACACGATAAAGCAAAGTGTACTTTGGAAATGATGGCTGTGGTGATTGACAGATTTGTAGCACAACGCATATTTGTTATTTTTGCGCATGTGTCTCATCTTCGGACCACGTTATCTTCACACCTGTGACACATGCCGTCTTACATGACTAAAAAACAACTCACTTACACATGTGCAAGTGAACCTGGAAGCAAACAACGTGACGAACGCAGTCATTGCTGTGCATGTGCTGCCCCATGGCCCTAGTGGACATTGCCGAAAACAGCCCGTAGGTTAAAGTAGCGAGGTTATTGTTGTAGTTTATGATTTTTTATACATAACAATATCTGTCAAAATTACAAGGGTAAAATATAGTATGAGCACCACTTTAGCAACAGCGTCTTTCTGTACGAGCCACTGGTACTAATGCTACACACTTCATCGCAGCCGTCACAGTGAAGTGGGGTTAATTATCGCACTTGCCGGCAGGTGTAGTTTGCAGCGAGTGAAACTAAACTTGCTCGTTTGACAGCGCGCAAATGACACTCGCGGCTAAGGGTACTCGCTAAAAGTGCACTTAAGTTGCTACGTGTGACAGGGGTATTAGCACAACCAGCGTTAACTTATCGAAACTCCCCGTTACAATATGTTAAAATGCGTAGATCACTGCATTGGGAGTTTCGGGTGAACAACAATTTTTCTTGGTTTCTGAATGTTTTGACAATGTACCTGAAATCTACGTTTGTTTCGTGAGAAGACTGCGAGTACTTTAAAAAAAGTGGCGTTTGCATAGGGTTGTGTTTGGCAGTGGTATTCATGTACATGTCATTTACGATAGTCTTTCTTATTCCCATAAACATCGCAATATTCAATCTAACCTCTATGTGTCCGCCGTTTCAAAAGTGAGGAGACATGTGGATGACTTCAAGATTTTCACTGATTAGTCCTAATTTGTCCTAATTAAGCAGTTGCAGACAAAGTCTCAAATGTTTAGGCAGAGCCTACATTAACAGGAGCTGACACATGGGTGAACTGCCCTAAAATTGTTCATAGGGGTTTTTGTATGGTAAGCTGTGCCTCTCTAGCAAACATGTATGTTGATATTTTGAAGTGAGCAGCAGTAAACAATTGCTTTTTTTTTCATTTCACGCATCGAACATTAGCAAAACGAGGAATAGCTATTCACTGCTTCGTCAATGCCCTTAGAAGGTCATGTCCGCATTCTGCGCAAGAAATTTTCACGCCTAGGTTAGCCACTTGTAGTCTGCCACATATAAAAAGGCACTGATGTCCACGGGTGCGGACAAGCTTTTGCGGGAAATGACCGTGTGCCAGTTGCGCCAGTGAAAACAAATTACTGCCATATCCACGAAGTGAATTATGTTAGAGGAGGTTGATATGAGGTGCAGCAGGCGTTTCTAGGCGAGACCATTTCTGTACCAATGTTTGTTAACGAGCCGGCGCATGACGTGTACAGTACATCGATGACAACGTTGTCGGGCATGTTCAGTGGTCGGAACTGCACAGTGTTTGCCACGTAAACCGCCACGTTAACCACCTGCTCCTTTATACCATACTGGCCGCTGCCGTAAGTAAAATGCCTAACGCTCATAAATGGCAGATGTGAAGCTAATAGGCCTTCTTCAATTGTTTTTAGAACAGGCATGTGAGGCACCTTGGAGTAATGTAGGTACCCGTGCATAGCACTCATGGTAGGAACTTGTCACGTGCTGCCATGCCTACGAAGTGACGAGGACGAAGTGGATGAATTCGCGGCGAGCGCGCGAGCCATTGAGAACTGACGCTTTGTAGGAAGCCTCAATGTGCGTGCCGCACCGCCTTCATCGGCTGGCGCATGCGGTGAACGCCCGGAATGCCCTAGGTGGCGGCGCGCCATGTAGGGAGCATTCTTGAAATCGTCACCTTGAGTGGCCACCGGAGAAGTGTACACCGGCCACACTGGCGTACATGGCGGCTGCTACATCTACGCCGGACAAGGCGCGGGCACGAGAAGCTTGCCGACCCAGTTCCTAGAAAAATTTGCAGTACATACATGACCTGTCTTACAAAATCAAGAGGGCAGGGACACGTTCTGGCGTTGCGTGAGTGTCTTCCGCACCGATGAAGTTTGAAGTTTGAAAGTGGAGTTTTGTTGGCAAATTGGTACAAAACAGTAAGTTGTAAAAGCTTTGAAAGCTCGCTTCAAGTGGCAGCCGTAATAGCTCTAACCATACCTGGTTTGGGGTCGTCTATTTGTCGTGCCTAATGACTGCACTGCAAAACACAGAAAGCAGTTTGTGCATTGTAGAACTGGCGTAGTATACGCAGTTATACTTCAAAATGGTGAACTTTTGGGCTAATCGGCTTGAGATTTGGAATAGAAGAGCAAAGGCTTAGAAGTAAAGCGAGACTACGTGGAAGACTACTTTTCATGGTGAGAAATAAACTCAGTTGTAGGTTGAGCGTCTTTCTTCAGATTAGTCTTCCTTTCGCTCAAAGCATTCGCTTCTCTATGCCAAAAAGTGATTACACTGTTTCCAAGGAATGAAAGTATGGGTCATACTGGTGGGTGCTTCAAAGCCGTGTAATTGACCGCAACAATATGTCTAACACGGTCCAGGTCCACTTTGCATTCATTGTCGCTAGAGTGGTTGCGCGCCAACCTGTGAAAAAAGCGAAGTGCTGGCTAAGCACCGCTCTCAGATGGCACGACAAATCACTAAGGCAGACTTGATCAGAAAGTTCTCAAGCACGTGCATCAGTATTTTTTCTATCACACTTTCGTATTCCAAAACACCATATATAAGCCATTAAGGATTGACACACCATTGTGCGCAGTGGTGTTTGCACTATGTATTACATTCAGTAAAAAATATCGTCATTCTGCCTCGTTGTCGGGCATTGGCATGTATAATCGTTCCCTTTCATTGCATATATTGTTGTGAGTCATCGCTGTGCGTGCGTCGCTCTTTCTTGTCCACGCATTATTTTGCGCTGTGTTCCCTCCACTGGTGAAGTAGGCGCTTGTACCTTCTTGCCTTCTACGGACGTAGTTTTCCATTGAACAAGTTCACGTGCACTTTTGTCTCAAACAGCAACGAAGTCTTTTCATTCCTCTCTCTGTGCGTGTGTGTGTGCTGCATCTGCATTGAAGCTTCACTGCAACGCATTTGGGGACGTCTCGAGGGAGATGAGCACAGAATTAAAATATGAAGACATATTCAAAGTACTTTTCTAACTTGCATTATTTGTTAATGTGGACATGATACGAAAATGTCGCACAATTGGTAATTGAATAATGCAGTTTTCAATGCTGTTTGATTTTAAACACATTGTGGTAAATGGAAACTAGCGTGTGGCGAGCAAAAAAAACTATCCCTTTTGTAAACTGCATTGTTGGCGTCCTGAACATTGACATATAAAAAACAATACAATGAAATCAATGTGTGCGGTGTCAGCACTATTTGCATCTGTTGTTGTTAAACAGTGAACGAACAACTCAATATGGTGCCTGCGTATTGCCAACATGCCATCTTAGCGGGCGTGTCAATAATCTCAAATTCACACAAAGGATACAGTTGCCGCAAATGAAAAGAATGATGAAATAGATGCAGGCCACTCCACCGAATGATCCGACACCACCGAAGGCTTTGATGCCATCGTACATCACCACGTTCCAGTCCTCACCGGTCAGGATCTGCGAATATAGAGGCAGGCATAAGCACGTGCTCTTAGCTGTGTCCCAACATCCGCAAGATAAATACCGCATTTTTATAGCGCAAGGTGTTACCATCGCGCAAGAGTGAATTTTCGGTGCGTAGTTGTCAGCCGCCGCACGCTTGAGTTGGAGTTATCGCGCAATAATAAAAAGACAACAACTGGGTTAGTGCGGCTACGACTGTACGTTTTATTCGCGGCAAGCAAGTGCTGTGCCTCAAAGTGACGTTAGTGCTCGAAACTTTTTGCGAGAAATTAGTCTATTCAAGCGCAATACACGTTGAGGAAAGGCGTGTAGAGGGACATACAGCTACGCCTGTTGCTTTCTAATCGTACAGCGAAAGCTTTTTTGGATCACAAGGACGGCCGTTTTTGCGCCTTGATTATCCACCGCTGTAGGTGTCCGTAACCGCTATCACTAGAGATAACAAAAAAAAATGAATTAAGAATGTGATTCAAACCCAAGTCATCTTCGTTGCAGCTCAGTAAGCTAGCCCTGAACCACACTTGTGTTCGGACATGCGTTGCAAACAGATCACACCCAGCCATCAAACAATGTCAATTGCGTAACCAGTGGGTCGTTGAGGACCTCCAAGGGAATACAAAATCAACTATACCATGATTCCTCATCGTCATCAGTATCAACAAAGTGCACACTTTGCCTTGGAGGCGTGTATCGTGTTTGTCAGATCAAATATTGTCGCGGTGGGTGCCATGCTACTGTACCTGTTCTTATGATCACCACCAGGGCTGAAGGGGAAGTGGCGTTCTCTGTTTTTCGAACAATTCTCTGAGGGGCCACTGGCCTCATGAAATCCACTCAAGCTAGTGTATTCTCCTTCCGAACCGGTAAGGGAAGCGACATGCAGGCCGACGCCACAAGGCGTTCGACGAAACGATAAAATGGGTTGTCGTGACGATATTCTTTTTACAAGATCCGTGGCATCGCTGCTGATGACAACCCGTTCCGCTAATTGAGCAGTAAGTTACAGGGGGGCAGCGGGACCTTTGATGCACCCGACAGTATGACCGTGTGGCGACCTTCTCTCGTCAAGGGAGAAAAATTTTGGTGCCACAGGTGCAGTTTGTTGGCCACGCGTAACTCGTTGGCCCTAGGCGGGTGTGGCCGGCGCTGTTAGAAGCGGCGCGTCTCACAGCTGCGCGTCGAAAGCATGATTTGAAACCGTTCCCATCTACGAGTCTGAAGACAAGAGCCCCCGCTGACACCTTATATGGCTTTCGACGCGAGACGACCTTGACGAAGCGAAATGTTCGTCATGCAACCAAGCGCTCACCATGTAATTACGGTCACGGGGTCATGACATGGACAAAGAAAATACACTCCATGCTCATACGAAACTCTTTGTTCGGTCGAACTCGTGGCTAGGCAACTGAAGGTTAGGTTAGAGTGACACACGGGCACTGATAGTGGTGCACAGGGTGTCGGTTGGTGATCAGCTAACAAGCGGCGAAGCGCGTTGGCGTTACATGTGGCGTGGAACGTTCTAGCGTTTTCGCTAGCGGCTGCGTTGGTTACAGAATAATTTGCAATGACCACGAAGTGGGCGTAATCTTAACAAAATGATCTACTATAATCGTGAGCCTTCTAGAACAATGAGCCACAGTTTGCGCTGCGCATTCCAGACAGGCTTTGCGGCCGAAAATCAATTAAAACATTTGGGTATATAAAAAACGCGCGTGGCAATACTGTAATTAAATATATAGAAAGATTTTTTTCACTGTCTTCATGCTGCCTCAAGATCTTCCACTTGAACCTCCGGTGCCTACAAAGGCTGGTTGCATCACGGCAGTGGTTGCCCCAAGGGCTTAAAAACAAGGCTCTTTCACATTTTGCTCTGGCTGTGTTGCGCATTGAGCACAGGCCAGGCGTCTCTTTTTTTATGTACTTAAGCTTCCCCCAAAAAAACTGTTAGCAGCGCTCGGCACGGACTATCCTGCTATGCTTGTGGTCGCACGATTGTCTCCGACAGTGCTGTTAAGATTGCGCGCACGAGGTGAATAGACAAGTTTGTACAGTAAAAGCCCTTAACAGATCACAAAAGCAGTGGAAATGGGTAGTTGTGCGCCGCCGGCACCGGTGTACGTAGTCCCTATCGTGCGAAGTAAGAAAAAATAAAACAAAAAAATGGGAAGAACGTCGGCCGCTTTTACTACCTACACTGTAGACCAAAAACGGCCGGACTGAGAGCAACGGCTGTTTTTAGTCCTTCAGACCAACTGTTACTCCCCGAAAAAACCAAGCGAAACAAGATGAATGACATGTTCGAAAACGGAGGAGCAACTGTTAGTCTGAAGTTTTTAAGAGAGCAATGGAAGGAGGAACCACTGTAAAGGCTCTCGTCACGCAACGGTTACTCCCCTGAAGGACACCGCGCAAAAATATGCATGCCGGCCGCATTAATATTCATGGGTCAGATCATTATTTGCTCTGCGTGCCAAACTTCACCAAACCAAAACAGTAGTTTATTTTAGCATCCACAGATAAAAAAATAGCAACGCTGGCTCAACACAGAAGGCCTGAAAATACCGCAAGGGTCCAACACACGCCGCAGCAGCATTGAGAGCGGATTAAACGCCGAAACACGTGCAAGACAAGGATGTAAAAAAAAAGCCTAGACATGCCGTTCGTCTGCTAGGAAAGGGCGTCAAAGCCGATCAAGCACCAAACACGTGCAAAAGACCCCCCCCCCCCCCCCCGCCAAATATAGGAGAAAAAAAACAGACCCAGACGCGCTTTTCATCAGCCGTCAAACTTAGTAGCACGCTTTCGTGTAGTTTGGGGACAGAATGACAAATTTGCGCCATCTTCGCCAGCACGACAGGTGTGGCGCTAGTATAGCGAGCGATGTAATTTACAAAGTGATCATTATTAAATGTTTATGTGTACTAGCAATAAATAAAAATTAAACTCAATTTTTCATAAATTATTATACGTTTTAGTATACCTAAGTTTTTTTTTTACAAGTGTATTAGGAGAACACACTGAAAGCATTGCGCTGACGCTTCTGCTGTCACTGCTCGACGTTCTTTTTTTTTTTTGGTGCCACTAGGTTCGCGTTCGCACTACTTATATTCATATGGTTCGTGGTCGGCGAGCACATGGACATGTGAGCTTGTGTGCTATGTTTTGATCGAGCGTGTGTGTCGCAGATTTGCGTTTCTACATAACGGTGGTGAAGGTTAGTGTCTATCTTTAGAGAGTGCGACGTTGTTGTGGATTTTGCCACTGGATGGAACAAACACAACGTAAACACATCTTCAGCTATCTGCAAGCCTTTTCGCTCGTCGGACAAAAGACTGTGCATGTATCAGCGTGCAGGTGAGTGGCATTTCCAGCCACATTAAACCCCGCCGCGGTGGTCTAGTGGCTAAGGTACTCGGCCGTTGACCCGCAGGGCGCGGGTTCGAATCCCGGCTGCGGCGGCTGCATTTCCGATGGAGGCGGAAATGCTGTAGGCCCGTGTGCTCAGATTTGGGTGCACGTTAAAGAACCCCAGGTGGTCTAAATTTCTGGAGCCCTCCACTATGGCGTCTCTCATAATCATATAGTGGTTTTGGGACGTTAAACCCCACATATCAATCAATCAAACCAGCAACATTCAATGCTCTTACAGCGTGGGTAATTACAGTCTAGCATTGCTTGGGGCGTTTTCAAACCCAAAATCTTGCTTGTTCACAGCTTGTGAAAAATGTTGAGTTCTCCAAGAGCTGGCTCATTGTTCTTTCTCCAAATGCACTGTTGAGTGGTTGAGCTATCGAAAGAGAAATTATTTGCGCTTGCTTATTCACCGTATTTATTGCTAGCCGTATCGGACTCAATTACCTCTATTATTTCCGCCTGCATACCCTCTTGCTTCCTCTGTCACCACTGCAGTGCCAGTGTACTTTTGCAGTTAAAAGTTCCTTTCCGCAACAATACCTCGCTTGAAAAAACATTGGGGCGGGGTTGTAGCTGCCTTCATACTGGTACTACTGGTACTTTTTTATCATTGGCTTTATGTAACGTTAACAGCTTGGTGTTGGGGCCTTGGGCCGCATCTTTAGAGCTGTAAAGTGTATGTAAATCAGTACGTGAACAAATCATTGTCGCATCACTTCAGTGGTACAGCGAGGTGGTGGTGCACAGACTTTTTTCAGGCCGCGCGTAGGGAGCCCATTATGACGACCATATTTGCAAGATGTTTCAGCACGCGAACAAGAGAAAAAGGACAGGACCGACAGAAAGAGCGCTGACTTCCAACTAACTTTATTTCACAGGGTGGCAAGAATATATACGTCAAGAAAAGGAAGATTACAGTGCATGAAGGTAAAATGCAAGCCTAATCTACACATGAGTAACAAAGCACGTGTGATGGGTTCTCTATGGCCTCAAAGCCCAGCCAGGTAATCACGTTCAGCCTGTAATAAAGCAACCATTGAAGTGATTACGCATTTATCTTCTAGCAAGTGCATTTTTCCGGCTTTGATAATTTGTCGGGTAAGCTGGTCCATCTGACTTGCCAATATAGAGCACTGATCAGAGAGGTGGGTGCACAACAATCTCGGCAATGAATGCCGAGATGCCCTTGTACCACATTGTGCACATTGTTTCGGTGTTCTCGCTGGCGGTCATTTATGCAACTGCCAGTTTGGCCGACATGGATGCACCCACACGTCAGTCGAATCAAGTATACAACTCCCACTGCGCATGGGACGTAGCGTGCCCTGGGCGCGACAGAGCACGAGGCAGAATTTGCGCGAGGTGTATTGACCCGTTTGCAAAGCCTCGGCGATTTTTCCGGTGCAGAGAAAAACCACAAGAACGTTGACGTCTCGAGCAATCTTTTTTAGCCAGTGTGAGACGTCGTGCACGTAAGGTACTACGACAGGCCGGCTCTTTCGGACACTGTTTCACTTATCCGGTTTGTCGCCTCGCTTCACGACAGTGACCAGCTTTTCCGCCACCGAAACGAGAACATGCGCGGGGTAACCAGCTTTAGGGAGACGCTCCACTTGCTGAGCAAAGCTGTGGTGTACCATGTGGGGACAGGACTTCTTTAAGGCGTTGGCAAGGCAGGGGTTAGCAATGCCCCGCTTGACCCATTTAGAGTGAGATGAGCTGAAAGGCAGACGCAGAAAAAGCAAGTCTACGGACTATAGCATTTATCATGCTGCGCCGACAATGCAGCGCTATGCATGAAAAGGCAGGTATTCACTACGCTTTTCCAAGACGATATAGTGGTGCCACCTAACCGTCGCTTTGCATTCTACCTATTTTAGCCTCTCAGACGCCCACTTAGCCAAACGCCACGCGCTTGCTATGTCAGAGGCTATCTGTTCGTTTTCCGAACTTACTGCCAGATGACGCTCTATTTCACGCAGCGTAGAGATACTGTATATTGCCACGTTCCATTTCCCAAGATTTTGTTATCGTCCCAAAACACCACACGATTCTCAGCGCAAACCGCGCCTGCAGTTTTCTAGAGGGTTCCCGACTGTAGTAGATCATTTCGATAAGATCACGCCCACTGTGCGAATGGTACAGATTGTTCTGGAACGCACGCCGCCGCCAGCGATAGTGCTAGAACATTCCACGGCAGGAGTATAAATGCCGACGCGCTTCGCCGCTTGCCAGTAGTTGATCGAAGGCCGACGCTCCGTTCGCCGCTATCAGTCTGAGACTGCTATCTGTGCGAGACTGCTGCTGTAATTGGACTTTCTGTTTACCGGGCACAGGTTCGCCCAAATAAACAGTTCAAATCCCAACACGAAGTCTCCTGTCTTCGGCCACGTCACGACCCCGTGACATCTGGTGGAGGTGCTGCTTCGTTCATGTACCGCACGCCCCCGTCAAGCCGTGAAGTGTGACCGCTCTCGTCGATACTGGAGCCGACTATTCTGTCATCAGTGGGTCGTTCGCCGCGAAGTTAAAGAAAGTTAGGACAGCTTGGAAAGGCCCTGAAATCCGCACAGCCGGAGGTCATCTCGTAACGCCTGCAGGAATCTGCACAGCAAGAGTCACCATTAGCGGCCGTATTTATCCTACAGACTTCATAGTCCTACAGCGTTGCTCGAGAGATGTCATCCTTGGCATGGACTTCTTATGCCTCCATGGTGCTGTCATCAACCTAAAAACAAAGTCGATAACGTTATCCACAGAAGAAGCACTACCGCCGCGCACGCCGTCTGGACACCATGCCTTGAATGTGCTGGAAGAACAAGTCACCATTCCGCCTCGCTCAAGCGTCATTATTTCAGTCGGCGCTCCTGAATCACCTGACTTCAAAGGCGTCGTTGAAGGCAGTCAGCATCTGTTGGTCACCCGAAATATTTGCGTCGCAAGAGGAATTGCAGAGCTGCGGGGAGGCAAAGCAACAGTTATGCTAACGAATTTCAGCAATGAGTACAAACATGTGAACAAAGGAACAACGGTCGCATACATCGAAGAAATTGTCGAAGCCACCAATGCTTTCGCCCTCGCCGATTTTGCGGAACCTGCTCAGAGGAACCAAGCCCCTCCCATAGCTTTCGACGTCAATCCCAGACTTTCGAACGATAAGCAAGAACAGCTCAAGGCCCTGCTCCTGCAATACGAAGATTGCTTTTCGTCGTCATCGAAAATTCGGCAGACCCCAATCACGAAACATCGCATCATAACCGAAGAAAATGCCAGACCACTCCGTCAGAGTCCGTACAGGGTTTCGACGCGAGAACGTGAGGCCATGAAGAGACAAGTTGATGAAATGCTGCGGGATGATATTATCCAGCCGTCCAAGAGCCCATGGGCATCCCCCGTGGTGTTAGTGAAGAAAAAGGATGGGACCCTACGTTTCTGCGTCGATTATCGCCGCCTGAACAAAATCACAAGAAAGGACGTGTATCCTCTCCCACGAATAGACGACGCACTTGATCGGCTCCATAACGCCAAGTACTTTTCGTCAATGGACCTCAAGACTGGCTATTGGCAAATCGAAGTCGACGAAAGAGACCGAGAGAAGACGGCGTTTATAACACCGGACGGCCTCTTCGAGTTTAAGGTGATGCCCTTCGGCCTTTGCTCAGCGCCTGCAACTTTTCAACGCGTTATGGACACAGTACTGGCAGGATTGAAGTGGCAGACTTGCCTTGTGTATTTGGACGACGTCGTCGTGTTTTCCTCGAGTTTCGACGAGCATCTTCGGCGCCTTCAAGCTGTACTTCAAGCCATCAAGACTTCCGGACTCACACTGAAGCCAGAAAAGTGCAGATTTGCGTATGAAGAGCTCTTGTTTCTGGGGCACGTTATCAGCAAGTCTGGAGTTCGTCCTGATCCACGGAAAACAGCCGCCATCGCCGACTTCCCGCCGCCCACTGACAAGAAGGCCGTGCGCCGATTTCTGGGCCTGTGTGCCTATTATAGGCGGTTCGTGAAAAACTTCGCCCGCATCGCCGATCCTCTCACTAACCTTACCAAGGCCGACGTGGAGTTCAAGTGGGAAACGCCACAGGAACACGCTTTCCAGGAGCTCAAACATCGCCTCCAGACGCCTCCGTTACTTGCCCATTTCGACGAATTCGCCGAGACAGAAATACATACTGACGCAAGCAGCGTAGGTCTTGGCGCCGTTCTTGTGCAGAGGGCTGACGGACTTGAAAGGGTTATTAGTTACGCCAGCCGATCGCTATCCAAAGCAGAAGCAAATTATTCCACAACAGAAAAGGAGTGCCTCGCCATCATCTGGGCTACGTCGAAATTTCGCCCCTACCTCTACGGCAGGCCCTTCAAAGTTGTGAGCGACCACCACGCCTTGTGTTGGCTAGCCACTTTGAAGGACCCTTCAGGTCGCCTCGCACGATGGAGCCTGAGACTTCAAGAATATGACATTACTGTCATTTACAAGTCCGGCAAAAAACACTCCGACGCCGACTGTCTCTCTCGTGCGCCTGTCGACCAACCGCTACCCGACGACCCGGATGACGACTTCTTCTTGGGAACGATCACTGCCGATGACTTCGCTGAACGACAGCGGGCCGACCCGGAACTTAAGGCCCTAATAGAATACCTCGAAGGCAGGACCGCCGAAGTCCCGAAGGTATTCAAGCGCGCACTTGCGTCGTTTTTTCTACGAAACGGTCTTCTACAAAAGAAAAACTTTTCACCGCTTCGGGCTAAGTACCTCCTTGTGGTGCCTTCAGCTCTGCGACCAGAACTCCTGCAGGCCCTCCACGACGATCCGACGGCAGGGCACCTCGGTGTTTCTCGCACGCTCGCGAGGATACAAGAAAGGTACTACTGGCCGCGTCTTACCACCGACGTCACTCGTTATGTGAGGACATGCCGGGACTGTCAGCGACGCAAGACACCGCCGACAAGGCCAGCGGGACTTCTGCAGCCAATAGATCCACCTTGCCGACCTTTCCAGCAGATTGGTATGGACCTACTGGGGCCGTTCCCGACGTCGGCTTTCGGAAACAAGTGGATCGTGGTAGCTACCGACTACCTCACCCGCTACGCCGAGACAAAAGCCCTGCCAAAAGGCAGTGCATGCGAGGTAGCTAAGTTCTTCGTCGAAAATATCGTCCTACGTCACGGCGCCCCGGAGGTCCTTATCACCGACAGAGGAACGGCATTCACTGCCGACTTAACTCAAGCGATCTTGGCATACAGCCAAACAAACCACCGCCGGACGACAGCGTACCACCCACAGACCAACGGCCTCACCGAGCGGCTTAACAAGACGATCGCCGACATGCTGTCAATGTACGTCGATGTCGAACACAAGACGTGGGACGCCATTCTTCCGTATGTGACCTTCGCATACAACACGGCGGTGCAGGAGACGACGCAGATATCTCCATACAAATTGGTCTACGGAAGGAGCCCGACTACGACGCTCGATGCCATGTTACCCAACGTCACCGACGAAGAAAACATCGATGTGAGCGAGTACCTTCATCGCGCCGAAGAAGCCCGACAACTTGCGCGGCTCCGTATCAAGAATCAACAGACGACCGACAGCCACCGTTACAACCTTCGACGACGCTTCGTGGAATACCAGCCCGGTGAACGTGTTTGGGTGTGGACGCCGATACGCCGACGTGGACTAAGTGAAAAGCTTCTGCGACGGTACTTCGGACCGTACAAGGTGGTTCGACGTCTCGGCCCACTTGATTACGAGGTTGTCCCCGACGGCATCACGAACTCTCAACGACGCCGATCGCGACCTGAAGTCGTCCATGTCGCACGCCTAAAGCCGTTTCATGCGCGTTAACAAACTGAAACAGTGTTTTTTGTATTATTGTTGTATTGTAATTTATTCACTGTACTTCCTTGCATTATTATTGTACCTTCATCTTTAGTTAAAGCATCGAGACGATGCCTTTTTCAGAGGGGGGCAATGCCACGTTCCATTTCCCAAGATTTTGTTATCGTCCCAAAACACCACACGATTCTCAGCGCAAACCGCGCCTGCAGTTTTCTAGAGGGTTCCCGACTGTAGTAGATCATTTCGATAAGATCACGCCCACTGTGCGAATGGTACAGATTGTTCTGGAACGCACGCCGCCGCCAGCGATAGTGCTAGAACATTCCACGGCAGGAGTATAAATGCCGACGCGCTTCGCCGCTTGCCAGTAGTTGATCGAAGGCCGACGCTCCGTTCGCCGCTATCAGTCTGAGACTGCTATCTGTGCGAGACTGCTGCTGTAATTGGACTTTCTGTTTACCGGGCACAGGTTCGCCCAAATAAACAGTTCAAATCCCAACACGAAGTCTCCTGTCTTCGGCCACGTCACGACCCCGTGACAATATGCTACACTTAGGTAGCAGAGTTGCGCATACCTTTTCCTTCCGCCGCTCGCGCCGCTATTCGGCAAGTGCTGTCACGCGGTGTAACGTGACATCAAATGTTCCCACTCACGCGGCGAAGCCAACTTCACGTGCACGATGACGCGGCGCCCACGCGTTCTCTGCCAGCACAGATCAGCCTTATCGCGACTGCCATTAGGGGTTTTACCTTCTACGTTACCATGTTACCTGATAGAATCTGCGCATGCGCAAATGTTTACAGACCGTAAACCTTTACGTAAGGTAAATTACCCTAGAATTGTGGCAGCTTGGGCTGGTTGGTATGGCATGACGATATTTATAGCGCTAGAACGACGACACAGAGACAAGAAGGACCTTCGTGTCCTTCTTGTCTCTGTGTAGTCGTTTTGTTTTCGCGCTACAACTATCGTAAATTACCCGCCGGGTAGGCTTTACATTTACGGCGCTGTTGCAAAAATCCACCTATCTGCATTGCGGAGACTGCAGGCATCGTGTCAAAATAAGGTGAAGTGCGAGCGCCAATAGCGATTACGTTGGTTCAGCCGGATTACCAAAGCTAAAGTGAATAGAAGTTGATAACCGCCAACAACTGAGCCCCCTACAGAATGCATAGGTGGCGCCATCTAGCGGTCTTAAAAGAAACCAGGCGATCACAAATTTGTTTTTGAAGAAACGTTTTGCATTGTACATCCGGTTTACAAACCGCGCTACAAAGTTATCACAAATGAGTTACGTTTCTTAATCATTTTCACCTCACTCAATTATTTGATGAGTCTAACTCCCCGAAACCACCATATCATAAAGAACGACGCCGTATTATAGTGCTCCGGAAATTTCGACCATATGGGGTTCATAACCATGCACCTAAATCTAAGCACACGGGCTCCAACCATTTTCGCTACTTATAGAAACATACCACCTCATTGCAACCATGCAATCTTGTTCAGCGCATTCGAATAAGTCTGCGGCACACCGCCCGCGCCAGACCATCGCGCCGCGTTTTTCTCCTGCGTACATGACGAGTGGCTTTACTGCACAGCCGTGGAACAAAGTGGCAGACCTATGCGCAACTCTTCTCCCGTAGTACAGTGTGCTACAGTGGAATGAACGAGGCGGCCACGCCGTATTGAGCGCGAGGACATACAGTGGCGCCACTATGCGGAGGTGTTCCTGCTTTCCTTCCTCCGTGCGTTCCTGTGACGTACGTGGTTAAATTGCTCCGCCGCCCTCTCACACGCAGCCCGCAGCTGCTTTCGCGTCAACTCTTACTATTATTATTATATACTTCACTCTACTAAATCAGTAAAATACTCCAGCAGCTTTTTCCCTGACTAACTGCCCTAAAAATGTTTTACGCTTCTCATGATGCCTGACTGTCTGCTATGGCCACCTGAATGAAAACGACGGGGGCCGAGCATGCCGCCTCTATAAAACGTTGGAACTCCTTCCGTGCCAAATTGAAGTATGAAATGGGTATTAACGATGAAGAAACTTATCTCTGCTACAAGAAATGCGCACAACCACGCTACTTTATTCATTGTAGGTTTCCGTCCAAAGAAGGACCTTGGTTGACATGACAAGCATGCGCAAAATACAATTTTGTTTAGCACACACAGCCCAACGAAGCACAGCGCAAGTGGCTTCCGTGCTTTGTGTGAAGCAACACAGCATTCTTACATCCCCATGCAGCCGCAACCTTTGTGCGATCATTGCGGGCCAATGCGCGAGTCACGCACGCGCGTGCCTCATTCAGAGTTGTAACTTTTCTCTGTGGCATGATCCTAATCATTTATTGCGCAAAACTTCTATGGTGGTCCCACGTTGCACATTCGATTGCCATCGAGCCACACATGGGTGAAAGTTATGAATGACTGGTTCAGGTCCGGTGCCTATATAAAGGGGTAAATCGTGATGAAAAATGTGATCAGCAGCCGTGATCAGCAACTCTGCCCTTGAATGTGCATGCTGTGGGGTTTCGCATACAGGAATCTAAACAGCCATTTTATGTTTCTGTAGAATTACCAATGCCCAGTTTTTTTCTTTTTTTTACAGCATCATTCACAGGTTGTGTTATATTTCACGGCAGCTTTTAGAAGATTAATCAGTTCTTGAAGCTGACTTCGTTTTCGCCTGTAGATGAAAACAACATTGAGAGGAAGTGGCAGTGTCTATAGGCCTTTTCTACACAGGTATTATATAATAAAAGAAATAAACCTGAGAGCTGCAGTCGCGGACAGCATGGATGTTGACAGAATTTTTTTTTTGGACATGGAATCCCTAGACAGAGATGGTACATCATTGTTTTGTGCGCATACACCATGAGAATTTTTTTTTGGTGAGGGAAGGAGCATGAGTTTGGTGTGCCAGCCCCTGGCTACGCCACTGGCGGATGAAAACCTGTGTGGTCGCGTACACACAGGGACAAACAACCGGGGAGGAGGATGGTGGTTACTTTGGCCATAGGTTACCTTGGTCACCAAAGGTTACCTATGGCCAGTTGCTTCTATTGCCAAGGTTACCAAAGGTTACCTTGGCAATAGAAGCAAGTTTTAGCAAAGACTAGAGCGACACATGTATGATGTAAAAAAGGAGGTTTCGTCGAACGTGCTGTCTGAATACACCGAATCAACTGACCTAGAAATAGACCGAAATAGGGTGAAAATAGCGAAAATAAAGGCAAAAAAATTGGACTTCCGGGCTCTCTTGACTCTCAGTCAATTCAGACAACGGCGCATGGTTTTTAATTTCATAACGGTGACTTCCCCAACGTTCACACTCTTACGCCCTATTTGAAGATATACGCGATCGGACTGTTTACGCAGTCATTTTTCGTTGTGAATGAGGCTCCCGGGCGATACTGAAACAATCTGCTTTTATGTGAACGTTCATGGTCTGATCTCACTTTAACCCCATGGGCACGAAATAACCATTACAAAGGAAACGAGAGGAGACAGTGGCACAGCTGAGTGGCATCACATACGCAGCGAGCTGTGGCACGCCAACGGGAGCTTTCAGTGCGACTTTTTGCATACTGTACTCTGCCGAAGTCTCTGCATCTTGAGTCGGAGCAATTCAACGCTATTAAAAAATGAAAACACCACAAAGTCGCGATTAAAAACAACGCATCCAACCACCAGCTTTCCTCCACCAGAGCGAGGCGAGATCACGTGATCCAACCCTGCACGTCACAGCGATTGCAGCGCTCACACCTCCAGTGGTGGGCCTCGCGCCTAATAAGGCTGATTCTCTGGCGGGTGACCGTAGCGGCGGCGCTGTAGTACTGATGATCTCAGGAGCGTCTGCATTGAGAGCGCACGCGCCGTTGGCTGCGAAAGCGTTTATTTGCTCGTTTATAGCACGTTCAATACGTTTCCGAGCCTTTATCGTTGTATGCACACCTGCTACGTGCCATCGTGCACGAGTGAATGCAGGCACGCCGAAATTTCGTCGAGACATTTAATAGGGGCTTTTAGCTAGTACGTATTTCTTTACGTTACCGTGTTACCAGACAGTGGATTGAATCTGCGAATGCGTGGGTCTTTACGGAACGTAAGACTTAACGTTTCCTGCCGGATGGGGTTTAAAGTTAACGTTTTGCGTTATATAGGCTTTAGGTTTTTCGCGCTGTCTCACCAATCCACCTTCGTTCGTAGGAACTCATAATATCCGTATTGTGGGGACTCAATTCATCGAGTTGTAATAAGCCGAGGTGCGAGCGCCAATAGCCATTACTTTGTTTCAACCAGATTACCAAAGCTAAAATGGCCTAGGACATAGACGCCGTAAACGTGCGAGCTTCCGGCAAGCTGGAGAGGCGGTGACATCTAGCGGGGCAATACTGAACCACGTCATCACAAAATTCTTATTGCAGAAATATTGTACGTCTGGTGCAAAAACCGCGCAGTGGCGTTATTACAACTGAGTTACCTTTTTAGTCGCTTTCACCTCAAGAACATTACGCGTTATTCAACGTGTTCATGACTGTGGTTGCATGAAGTGTCACAAGATGTCGACCCCATCTTTGCATTAGCCTTGTATTTTTCACCCTTTTGTGCGATAAAAGAACGTCTCGTGATTTTGACACAACGGGGATTCAAGCCTATTTAGGTTAAATGCAGTTTATATGTCACTAGCATCACCACTTATGGTTTGCGTAAACGCAATCGTATACGCGTTTACGTACTTACGTATCGTTTACGTATGAAGAGCTAAAACGTTGAAAGATATGCGTTCCGTTAAGACGGTAAACGCAAACCGGTATACGGTAACGCGTTAACGTAAAGAGTATGCATACAAGCTAAATCTCCCTACTGTTTCAAGGGCCTGCCGACCAACAAAAAAAAATGTGCAAACGAAATTTTTGAGGATCCGCCTAACTCCTCACTCAAGCAGTGCTTTGAGCTGCACTACATCATAAGTGGCTACTTGCAAACTACAAAGAGAGGAGAAGACCGCGATTAAATGATACGATTGTTTTCTCGGCAGTCTCTACGATATCCAGCGCATTGTTCCTCATGAGAGACCATATGCGCTCAATTTTTTCGTGTGAGTGTAAGTAACGTTTTATCACTCAGTTTTATCATGGCAGTTTTGTGAAAGATAATAATTATTGCTTTCTGAAAGACCTATGTTGTTTTAACCACGTGCTTCGCGCTTACTTTGCTTCTTATATTCAAGCTCCAAGTGTTAATACCAGGAGGCCAAGCCAAGAAACCGAGCTGAAGGAACTCGTGTACCTCCGAGTCATGAACTCTACGTGAAGGCGGTCATCCTTAACATATTGATTGATTTGTGGGGTTTAACGTCCCAAAATCACAATATGGTTATGAGAGACACGGTCGTGGAGGGCTCCGGAAATTTTGACCACCTGGGTTTCTTTAACGTGCACCCAAATCTGAGCACACGGGACTACAACATTTCCGCCTCCATCGGAAATGCGCCCCGCCGCGGTGGTCTAGTGGCTAAGGTACTCGGCTGCTGACCCGCAGGTCGCGGGTTCGATTCCCGGCTGCGGCGGCTGCATTTCCGATGGAGGCGGAAATGTTGTAGGCTCGTGTGCTCAGATTTAGGTGCACGTTAAAGAACCCCAGGTGGTCGAAATTTCCAGATCCCTCCACTACGGCGTCTCTCATAATCATATGGTGGTTTTGGGACGTCAAACCCCACAAATCAATCAATCAATCTATCGGAAATGCAGCTGCCGCAGCCGGGATTCGAACCCGCGCCCTGCGGGTCAGCAGCCGAGAACCTTAGCCACTAGACCACCGCGGCGGGGCCATCCTTAACATATTAAAAAGTCCCAATTTTAATAAAGCGATTCTGTTAATCTGGGTAAATTCACTGTAACCAGTTCTGATATTCTATCGGAAGCCTAAATTGTGCAGATTTCCATAAATTTTATTGGCGTAAGACCATTGCTAGCAAGCGAATTTATGACGATGTTTTGCATTAACTGTAGTTCTTTTATTACGTGTCAAAACTGTAGTCAGGCAGTAGTGCATTTTGTTTTGAGAAATTCAAATTGTGCATGTACACACACACACACACACACTATATATATATATATATATATATATATATATATATATATATATGTGTGTGTGTGTGTGTGTGTGTGTGTGTGTGTGTGTGTGTGTGTGTGTGTGTGTGTGTGTGTGTGTGTGTGTGTGTGTGTGATCTAACAGAGAATAATGCCAAGGAATGTATAGGGGAAGTTATTAGAACCAATGCAATGTAAATGAGCAGAAGCAAAGTGGGTCAAAAGATAACTTGCCGTGAGCTGGAATCGAACCTACGACCTTCGAATAATGCGTTCAATGCTCTTCGAACGTGTTATTCAAAGGTACGTGCACATACGCAAACCTTACGTTTCGGAACCTGCTTGGTTCCTTCCACAGGGGTGACTGTGGCTACGTTGCCACGGCCTCTTCAAGGCTCTCACGGAGCAGTTAATGACCCCCCCCCTCCCCCCACAACCCCCTCCAGTTTTGCCGCGGAGCGTATTCCGTGTGCACTCACGCGGGGAAGGGTTCCGCGAAAATGGTTGATGTTTTTGGCCGTTCGTTCTATATGCCACGATTCGAGCAGTAGCCTTCTCCTCCAGTTGGTCTCGCTTTCAAGGATGGTCGTTGCATGGAAACCTATCTGGTTGTCAAACGTCTCAGAATTCTGGGCGACGGCCTTGCTCTCTTTGTTGAGCCTTCCCGACGTCGTTGGTGTGTTGTTTGAGTCGTTCCAGTAGGATTTTTGTCTCACCAATGTACAAAGAAGGGCAGTCGGCGCACAAGATATGTAAACGACACCGGGGGTTCTGTCCATTGTTGGCCAGTCTTCCGGGTGAAGGAGGAGGTGGCCCAGCCTACATAAAGGCACGTGCGCGATGCCCACCCCTTCTTTTTTGAAGACCCGGGCCAACATCTGACAGGTTCCTTGAACCTATGAAACCAGTAGGCGTTTCGGAGGGCTGCCAATCATTGCTGATTAAGGTTTCGGTATCTTCTGTTGCTCTGTGCGGTGGGTGACGGCTGGTATGAAATCTTAAAAGCGAAGCGTTTCTTAGCGAACTTCGGTGACCTCAAGCGTATCTATCGATCTAGCCGCCTACGACTTTTAGCTCTCCTGGCCGTTTTGATAATGGTATCAATACCAAACTTGGTATGGCACAACATCACTCTATGAAGAACATATTTGACTTGTTATAACATGAAAATCATTATATGTATGTCATGAATGTTGTGAGTTGCAGTTTATGGTCCTGCAGTCTTGCGGTGATTTCGTTCACATGACATGTTGAAATACTGGTATAGTATGCCATGATTGCATGGCGAACACAAGCGACAGACCCTAATATAAAAATCATGACATGCGTGTCATTTAACATCACTACATGCCACGCTCATGATGTGTTCGCGGCCGTTTCACTTGCGTCACATATACCAAATTGAATATTACAGTACGTCAATGGATGTCGAAGGTATGTGACTGGTGCACACAAGATAATCATGAGATGCGTGTCATGTAACAACATGACTACATGCCACGCTCATGATGCACTGGCGGCCGTTTTGCTAGCTTCACTTATACTAAATTTGGTATTACGGGACGTGAATGGATGACAAAGGTATGATATTGGCGCGAACATGATAATCACGACATGCGTGTCATGTAATAACATGACTACATGCCACACTGATTATGCACACGCGGCCGTTTCGCTAGGTTCATATATGACATATTTTGTATTAAGGCACGTCAATGAATGACGAACGTACGTGACTGGTGCAAGCATGATAATCATGAGATGCGTGTCATGTGAAACATGACTATATGCCAAAGTCCAGGTGCCAATATATTTCGACGTGACGTGGTGCGCGTGCTCGCCGGCGTTCATTTCGTCGCGTCACGCCAGCGTTGCCACGCCAGGCGCAGGTCCTGCCATATACTCGCTGGCGCGCTCCACGCTGCGTTGTCCGGCGTCCCTCCGTCACGAAAAGAGAGAGACGCAGTGTTGTCTGGGTAACGCACGGGCGCGAAATACAGCACGTCGCATTTCGCGCCGATTGCCGTCGGGCCGCACCTACGGACGCTGGTCGCGCCTGGCGTCAGACTATAGAGTGCTCGCGTTTTGCTAAGTAGCATCGCTGTGCCCAGCATGCGTGCGCGTCAACGCTACATTGGAGTATATTGGGCCCTTCATGATGCGCTCGCGGCCATTTTGCTAGCTTCAAATACATGAAATTTGGTGTTACGTGACGACAGTGAAAGACAAAATATATGACTGGTACGAACATGATAATCCTGACACGCTTGTCATGTAAGAACATGACAACATACCACGCTCACAGCATGCTCGCGGCCGTTTCGCTCGCTCCACATATATTAAATTTGGTATCACGTGACCCGAATAGATGACGAGGGTAAATGACACATCTAAACATGATAATCATGACACGGAAGTCATGTACGGCATCATTTACTTCCACCTCGTAACGTTGTGCTCATTTTATTGTGACATATCAATATTTCTCATTCTTGCTTCGCATATCATGGATTCCCACTGTACGTAGGATTTGCCAATTTTTAGGGTATCCATTTTTTCTGAGGTCCGCAATTACGTGAGCCTCTTCTTTTTTGCGCTCCGTGTCGTCGGAGCATATCTTCTTGGCTATCTGGAGTAACGTGGTCACAACGGAGGTCTTCTCTCAGGTTGGATGGGATGATTCATATTGAAGGTAGCCGCCGGTGTACGTCGGCTTCCTTTGGACAAAGTACTCCAAGCCGTCGCACTTTCTTGCCATCTGGACGTCGAGAAAGGGCAAGGGCTACCGCTTTCACCCTCGGCCATGAATAGTATGGCTGAATTTACGGAATTAGGTGTTGTTGCAACTTTTCAATTTTAGACGCCTTCATGACGCAAAAGCAATCGTCTGTGTAACAGAAAAAGAGCTGCGGTCGTGGCGAGAAAGAGCTGAGTGCTTTCTCTTCTATGTGCTTCATGGTCAGGTTTGCCATTGTGACGGAAATGGAAGCTGCCATCACAGTTCCACTGTTCAGCCAGCTCCATGGTCAGGTTTTCCATTGTGACGGAGATGGAGGCTGCCATCACACTTCCACTGTTCAGCCTGAAAATTGTTCCTTTGTAGGATAAGTATGTACTAGGCAGGTAGAATTCCAGTAGATGGCGGAGCTCGCCAACGGGAGCAGAAGGCTGCTGCTCGAGTCGTGACATATATAGCAAACGGCTCAAATTATCTACCGCTTTCTCGGACCTCCCCCCCCCCCGGGTGTATACACATGGACTACGCTCCGCCGCAAAATGGGAGGGGTGTCAGGGGTCATTAACCCCCGAATGCAGAGATATTACTTGACTCGTACTTGACTCGTTCTTGACTCAAGACAGTCTTGCCGGTCACCATAAATCGTTATCGAACTTGTGTGTGTGTGTGTGTGTGTGTGTGTGTGTGTGTGTGTGTGTGTGTGTGTGTGTGTGTGTGTGTGTGTGTGTGTGTGTGTGTGTGTGTGTGTGTGTGTGTGTGTGTGTGTGTGTGTGTGTGTGTGTGTGTGTGTGTGTGTGTGTGTGTGTGTGTGTGTGTGTGTGTGTGTGTGTGTGTGTGTGTGTGTGTGTGTGTGTGTGTGTGTGTGTGTGTGTGTGTGTGTGTGTGTGTGTGTGTGTGTGTGTGTGTGTGTGTGTGTGTGTGTGTGTGTGTGTGTGTGTGTGTGTGTGTGTGTGTGTGTGTGTGTGTGTGTGTGTGTGTGTGTGTGTGTGTGTGTGTGTGTGTGTGTGTGTGTGTGGAAATCTACTGTACAACCAATATACGTATCGCAATGTTAATGACGCAATGCAAATCAATATTTCACGTGATCTGAAAAACAGGGCGCATGAGCAATGTGAGCTTATTTGTAATTTGTCCCGAGTTCATTTGAGCGTCAAACCTGATATAGGAGACATCGTTCACAGCTTTCCATTAAATACATATGATTCTGAAACTTTTTCATCTCCGATTCACAGAAGTTGCAGACGGTATCTTTTTTCCCGTTGTGGAGACATGTGCACAAAATTTGAGTTATAATGCTTATGCGAATTATTGATTATGTGGACTTCTGTTCAATGAATCAAAGTTACATGCTTTAATTACGTGACATAGGAGCACAAGAGTATGCTCCATACATTATGATGAGCTTCCAGCTTTATTTTGAGTGCGTAGAACAGAATAAGTGCGCGTAGATATGAACAACAAGGTGCACTTTTAAGAAGCTATACCACTGCCTTGTATTTAACGATTGGCCTTCTATTTGGCATGCGAATGCGCAAACATAAGCACAACACAACTCGTGCATTTGATGAACCACTCCGTGCTCTCTTTTATGTGCAGTTTCTCTTTCTCATCAGATGGTTAAAAGGTTGCTGGAATTTGTAGGCACGTGCTTTGCTGAGCCGTCCTTATATCAGGGTTTTGACTCGCACCGTAACGCCCGAATAACGTCACATGCCTAAGCAGGTGAGAGACGCGCACCTGGAAGACGGTGAGCAGAGCCTGCCAGAAGGTGTCGAAGTTGCTTCGCGGCTTGTCTTCAGTGGGACGGTTGAATCTCCCTCCAAACACCTGCATGCCGAGCAGCGCGAATATCACGATGAACAGGAATAACAGCAGCAGCAAGCTGGCGATCGACCGCATCGAGTTGATGAGCGACGCCACCAGGTTGCGCAGCGACGCCCAATACCTGTCGACAAAAGGGGGAGCACCAAGTCACTCAAGCACATCTAGCATTACGAGTTTAATTTACTATTTATTATGGCGATAGCCGTGGACGCCTTATCAAACGGGAAAACGGACCACCGGAGGTGACGCAAAGCAATCATCATCAATGCAATGACGTAACCATTTATGACATCATCATGACGTCAAAAGTTCTGGTGGATGGTGCTGTTGTAGCGGAAGCGCGAACTCCACATAACAAACAAGCTACTTGCCTAAATTCATTTGTCAGGCCACTACTTGCGCAAGCTCCCATCTACAAAAAAAATATGGATAAACTAGAAAAAACACCGAGGAAAGCAGTCAGGTTTACTTTTAATGAGTACCTCACATCCTACTCCCCCTCCCAATCAACGTAAAAATAAAAATCAAGAATATTGACGTCAACAGTGCTGGGAAGACTTTACGATGCCATTTCTCAGATTGCACATTTAAAACGCTGCTACATTGTGTTCTTTTTGGACAAACAAAAAGGCTTCTTTTGCGTGGGTCTAGCTCAGTAGAACACGGATATAGGGTGCTTGGCTATAGACCCGAAGGTCGCGGGTTTGATCCTGGCGGTCGAATTTCGATGCAGGTGAGATTGGATGGAAGCCCGTATACTCTACGATCTCGATGCACATTAACGACCTTCAGATTGTCAAAATTTTCCGAGCCCTCTACTAGGGCGTCTTTCATAATGACAAAGTGGTTTTGGGACGTAAGATGCCACATATTACTATTATTATTGTTTACGTGCAACTTGTTTGTAACTATTTCAAATTGTTTACTGGAAATGCACACTCTTGTATATTTTTAGTTTATGCATGCTTTTCCTCATCACTGTTGGTAGTGTGCCTGAAATAAAAAAAATAAACCGAGGAATCTTTCGTGTCACCACATCTTGTTCCCTTTAAGGGTGAAAGTGTGCTGCCAGATTTCAGGGAACGTCAATCTGTAATCATTTATTTCGTCGTTTGCAAACGCAACTTCTAGACAAGGCTACCGCAGTATGCAGCGTCTTGCATTTTGCTATATTTAAAAACAAAAAACTGCGTTATTCCTCGTATCGTCAAATAATACTCATTTTCAAAGCTACAGCGAATGCACGAATGCTTGCATCTCATTTTATTGGATGTCCGTGTCACTACGATTTAATTGATTGATATGTGGGTTTTAACGTCCCAAAACCACCATATGATTATGAGAGACGCCGTAGTGGAGGACTCCGGAAATTTCGACCACCTGGGGTTCTTTAACGCGCACTCAAATCTGAACACACGGGCTTACAACATTTACGCCTCAATGGAAAATGCAGCCGTCAAAGCCAGGAATCCACACCACGGCCTGTGGATCAGCAGCCAAGTACCTTAGCCTCTAGACCACCATGGCCAGGCATCTGTGTCACTACGCTAATCTTGTAAGTTTAGCGCAGCGCTTGATAACTGACACTTCTTGCAGTTGTCCGTTGTTAGGATTTTCTGTTTGTTGCGATGATAGCGGTAGCCGAGAGTAGTGAGCAGTCGAACGGAATTCACTGAAACCTGCGCCCAGAGGCGAAATAGGGAGGTAATCGGTTATGAAACCGATTACCTCGGTAGGAAAGTTTATTATAGCAGGATATAGGTCATACAGAGCTGGCCAGCACGACAACATCAGCTGGGGCAAAATCCCCAAATATAGGGCCGGCACGGTTTAAATAACGTTTTTGGTCTCTTCTACGAGACTAGTTCCCGGTGCTTGGAGAAGGTGAAGCTTTCCCCGGAACGGCATGGTGGCTCGGCGGAGGAGGCGACGCTTTGCCCGGAACTGCACGGTGCTGCCTTCTGCGTGGAAGGTGGCGCTGGGAGGGGGGGGGGAGGAGAGAGTTCCCCTGAACTGCGCTCGTTGTCGTGAAAAGAAGCGCTGTGGAACGAGGATCACGCCTGTGGCATAACACTGTCCAAAAAGTACCCAATTCCATTCCAACGGCATCTTCATTTCACAATGAAGAAAATAAATACGTCCACTGTTGTGTTTTTATTGATAAAATGAGTTTATAATCATTCTCTGCAAGCGAATAGCCTAAATTTTTTTTCTATCGTTCGAACAAAGAAAGTAAACCTTGGAAGTAACTGCTTGCTTTGTTTCGTGTATTTTTATGCAATTTTTTATTCATTGAATTTCTCGGAATTCTTGTCTCGTTCTTTTACCTCACAAAATGAGAAAACCATAGTTACCGATGTTTATTGGTGACACGCAATATTCAGCTTACTGATTCATCAAAAGAGTACAATAGATAAAACTGAACTGTATCTAATATGTACAAGCCAACAACTAGACGTTACTTGTTTGTGAGTGACCAAAACTTCATTAAACTGGTAGTTGCTCCAAACTCTGTACTGCCTTTTTTTGCTTCAGTGTAAGATAAATGCTGGGAATTCCTTCTGTTTTTTTAAAGCTTTGGATAATATATTCTTTTTGTAATTTAAAAATTTCTTTGAAGGTTCCATTCTTACAGGTAAGACGCTGAAAGCTCTGAACTCGAGACATCATAAGAGCGTTGAAAAACTGCATTCTTAACTGCCTTAACCATCGATGTTTATGAGAGTATTGTGGACGTCCCTCGAAGTGCCATCACAAATGAAGGCTTCGCGTCTCTTTTATGATCTTAAGAGGTAGCTGTTGGGCCAGTTGGTGCTTCGGTAACTTCAAAGGTGGGGTAGCAGCGGATACACAGAAAGATTCACACAAGAAGACGGTAGACACAGACGAACGCTGGTTTTCAACTGGGCTTTATTTCTAATCCCGAAGCCACAAAACAGTTCTCATACGTGCTGATTTCGTTACTTCCCACGACACGTGACACTTAAAACTTATTTTCCTGCTAGGTGACCACACTCGTTTGATCTCAGAGATAAGGGCGTATTGCTGACGCAGTTATTCTTAGGATTTTCGATGCTTCTAAAATTTTCCCTCATATCTGGTGTTTTCCTTAACTTAGATAGTCGTGCGATGGAGCATCGGCTTAGAAAAATCGCGTTTCATGGAACTGCGGCATTGAACAGCCAAATAGATTCTCACGTCCACACTCAAAGACGTATAGTATTTTTTTGACCGCTTGCAAAATACATCTATAAGGTGGGATGTGGGGAGAAATGTCGCTGTTCATTGTCGAAGTTGCATAAATGCAAATCTTGTAAGACGACGATCAATCGAACGACTAAATTCAGTCATATGAAACATCAGACATGAGCGGGAGATCGCCCTGCCGCAGTCGTCTAGTCCTTATGGCGCTCGACTGGTCGCGGTGAAAATTCCCGCCTGCAAAGGCTGCACTTTTGACGGAGGTGAACGAAAATGCTGAAGTCCGTGGTTGTATACTCAGATTTAGGTGCTCGTTGAAGAACCCTAGGTGGCCGAAATTTCAAGAGCGCTCCACTATCATGTCTTTGATAATCATATGGTGGTTTTGGAACGTTAAACCAGAGATAATGTCAATGGGCTAAGTAGATGCCAATATATTCGCCAGTACGCATTTGCTCGCCAGTGTATCTTTATTCCCAGTAACAATATTATTGTCTTGATTCTCGAACTATATATTGGTTCCGAAACTTTCTGTCGGCAGTGCGCATGGGTCAGTATACCCACTCCTCTCCATCATCTCACGTTACTTCAAGAGTTCTTCAGGGCAGCGTCCTTTATTATTCCTCATCTACACTATTGACCTTGCATCTAATATCACATCAAACAGCCGACTGCATCACATACCACAAAATTGTAACTCCTGCAGATCACCTGGCAGTACTAGATCTCGTCATTGTCACAGTTTGATACTCAAAGTGGCAGATGACGGTTAACAGAAAAAAAATGGGCAGGACCAAGGTACATTTGGAATAGACAATAAGTGAAGCACGAATATGTTAGGTTGATATGTCACTTTAAAATCAGCAAAACATTACGAGGTGGAGGTAACTGATGCTGTACATGACTTCCGTGTCATGATTATCATGTTTGGATGTGTCGTTTATCTTCGTCATCTATTCACGTCACGTGATCCCAAGTTGAGTATACGTGAAGCGAACGAAATGACCATTAGCACGCTATGAGCATGGTATGTTCTCAAGTTTTTACTTGACACGCGTGTCAGGATTGTCATGTTTGACCAGTCATAGAATTTCCTCATCCATTGACGTCACGCAACACCAAGTTTGGTATATGAGGAGTCAGCATAATGGCCGTGAGCGCATCATGAAGGGCCCAATCTTCTCCGATGAAGCGTTGACGTGCCCGCACGCTGAGCACAGTAGCGCTACGTTAGCAAAACGTGAGCACTCTATAGTCTGACGCCAGGCACGTCCGGCTCCTCCAGCGTCCGTGAATGCCGCCCGACGGCAACGAGTGCTAATTGCGACATGCTGCGTTCCGCACCGATGCATTACTCAGACAACACTGCGTCTTTCTCTTTTCGTGGCGGAGAGACACCGGACGCGCTGAAGCGCGCATGCTTCAAAGCAACGCAGCGCGCCGACGAGCATATTACAGGGCTGGTGCCTGGCTGGCAACGCTGGCGTGACCGGACGAAATGAACGCCGGTGAGCACGCGCGCCACGTCACGTCGAAATGTAATGGTGCCTTGGCTGTGCCATGTAATTATGTTCCCACATGACACATCTCGTAGTTATCATGTGTGCACCACTCACATACCTTTGTCATCCATTGACGCCACGTAATACCAAATTTGGCATGTGTAAAGCCAGCGAAACGGCCGTGAGCGCATAATGAGTGTAGCATGTAGTCATGTTGTTACATGAAACGCATGTCATGATTTTAATGCTTCTATGTGTCATTTACCTAGTCGTCCGTTCTTGTCGCGTAATACCGAGTTTGGTACATGCGAAGCCATCGAAACGGCCGCGAGTGCAGCATGCGCGTAGCATGTCGTCATGGTGTGACATGACACGCATCGAATATTTCTCATGTTGGCACCAGTATAGTACCTTCGTCATTCATTCACGTCACGTAATGCCAGATTTGGTATAAGTGAAGCTAGCGAAATGACCAGCAGCGCATCATGAGCGTGGCATGTAGTGGTGTTGTTTCATGACACAAGTCTCATGATTATCACGTTTGCTCCAGTCACGTACTTTCTTCATTCATTCACGTAATGTGATACCAAATTTGGTATATGTGACGCTAGCGAAACGGCCGCAAGCGAATCATGAGCGTGGCATGTAGCCATGTGAAGGAAAGCACAGCAAGAGCTACAGGATCATGAAATGTAAATCATGACATTGATGACATACATGCCATGATTTTCATGTTATGCCATAGCAAGTTTCGTATCGATACTATTATCGAAACGGCCAGGAGAGCTAAACGTCATAAGCAGCTAGATGGATGGATGGATGGGATGGATGGATGGATGGATGGATGGATGGATGGACGGATGGATGGATGGATGGGATGGGATGGGATGGGATGGGATGGGATGGGATGGATGGATGGACTCAACGTCACTGAAGTTCGCTAAGAAATGCTTCGCAATAAAATAAAAGCAAACTCAGTGATGTTCACCCGGACGCAGTCAATCTCAGCCTATGCCTATTTTCTTAACTATAAACCTACAGTGGTAACGGACATCTGCAGGTGCCTTAGAATAAACGTAATTCCGTATGTATCCTGGTCAGCACGCATTAAAAAATTACCGCCATAGAATCTTGCCCACTCGGATACACAAAACGTAATCTTTATATAGTGCCATTCATTACGCGTAATCAAACATGCAATGTACGCTTACATGTCAATGCGTTCAACGGTGTAAAACACAGATAAGTTTCATATTGTTTGTGCACAGTATATTCCACCTTTAGAAATAGTATACTTGGTTTTCCAATTACTTTCGTTTGTTCCGTATTATTCTGAATAAAATAAAATATTGTATAGTACCCGTTACAAATTACTCTTACTTAGAGCCTGTGACGTATTTGTAAATAAATAAATACAGAAAAAAATTATTATTATCGGGAGAATTTAGAACTATTCGTAAAACTAAATCATAAAAAACTATGTCAGCGATACTTCCTTATCTCTGAGGTGAAAAGGGTGTGCCAAAATAACTTTTATGTGTCGCATGTAGTGGGAAGACTTACACGGCTTCAGGATTTGAAATAAAGCACACTTTAAAGTCCAGAGTTTCTCCGTGTCTACCGCCTTCTTTCTGTGTACGTGCTTCTGTGAATTCAGTAGCTGGCGGTTTCACACCGGCGGCAACCACTCCGCATTCTACGCAGTGTTTGCGGACGCTATGTGTTCGCCACGCTCGACAAATAAATTTGAAATGGGAAAATCGGAAAGCTTACGATCTCCTCTTTCCAATGACTTTGGTGGTGATGCCTGCTATCGAGCGATATTTATTGGCAATTAAAGTAAACCAAGCAACAAAAAACAGTTTTTATTGTACAAGCCTCCGTTGTACTGGCAGTGCGGCGAAGCTGTTCTATATAACAGTGCGAATATGACTGCGCCTTCAGACAAAGGTTCCTCTGAAAAAATATTGCACATAAAGGAAGTACTTATTGGATTACGCTTAAATGAAAATGAACAAAATATTGAAAGTTCGTGCGTGAACGTGTTTATTTTATTTTCAAAGCAGAACCATAATACTAAGTGCTTCGGTAGACTACAGTACACTTACTTTCCATGTGAAGGTTCTTTGTGCTCTGACGAAGCCTTGCTGAATTATATTGTGTCAATGCAGCAGTTTACGGCTCTACTTGGTCACGTTTTACGGATGAAGCGACAAAGCCATGCAAGCTGGTACTCTGAACTGCTGTATAAAAAAGCAGCACGCCCCTTTGTAGGATTTCATGAAGAAAATTGCTTTATCTTTATGTGAAAACGTACAAGACAGGGGTGAATTTAGGTAATCTTCTGCTGCCATTTCCGAAGTAATTGACTTTTTTTGTATGCTAATGCATTTCTTTGTCGGGCTATCTCAGACGTCTGTCGATATCCATCTACCGCCTTCTCTCCTAGCAACAGCAGCCGGTGCGTGCGTCCCTAGCAACCGGAACCCTCACCATGTCATGCTTCGGCGTCGGCAGCTGTCAGCAACAGCTGCGGGCGCACGCACTTATCCTCGTCCCTAGCAACCGAAGCCCCGACCTCCTTAACTTATAGGCACGAACTTTGGGCCGTTCAGCACGCCCGCGGAGTGGCTGATAGACTTGCCCTAACGGTCCCGACGTGGGAGTCGCACGCTGCGCGCTGACGCGCGCCTTGCAGGACCACAATAATGTTTTGCAACCAACCAACCAGGCAGTGCAGTTTACGAGATCTGATAGTAGCGCAAACGCACACTGCCTAGCGATAAACGCAGCAAAACAGAGTCTTCCAATGCGCAGCCTAGCGAGTAGATGCAGCAAAACCGGACATACCCGTGCATATTTTCTTTTTTATTTGTGAGCAGGCGGGTCACGGTCATGTACGCGCCCAGGAAGCGTTTTTTTTTAAAAACGCGCCAAAAAGGGCATTCACACTTCAGCGTCTCAATGTGTTCAGCGAGATTTTCTTTGTTTTTTGGTATTTCTGGCGGTGGGTGCCAACAATACTGAGGCGGCCCAGAAAGCTTTGTCGCGCCCTCTGGTCCACTGTCGGGTGGCTGTAGCAAAGCAGAATGGTATGCGCTTCTGTAAAGCCCAGAACTTCAGGACCAAATCCTGGCCGTCCGGGGTGCGCACAACCAGGCCGTCAGGCTAGACCTGCCGGTCCCCACGTGGGAGTAGCCGGGTGGTGCGTGGCAACCTCAGCGCCTGCACTGCACTATAAGAAAGTTGTTCTCTTTCCATCTTTAACGTGACTTGCCAAGACCTCAATGCACTGTGTTTGAAACGTGTTTTTGCTGCCTTCGCACAGCCTGAGGGCTGTGCGTTCTGTTTGTGCAGCATTGAAGGCGATGGCAACATTCCTGAGGGGATTACGAACGCGCGTAGGAAGCGTTCGTTGAAAGAAGTTCCCAAAAGAGAGACACTTCAGCACGTGGATGTGTCCAGTGAGCGTTTCTTTTTTTAACCGTGCACCCTAGCTAGTATAAAAAAAACTGGCAGATCTCCCAAACAGTGAAAATCTATTATATGCGAGAAGGAGGAATAAACACTCGTTCAAACGGCACACTAAGGTTTCCGTGGGTGGAGCCCTTATTACAGGGCCCCACTGGCCCGAGCGGATCGCTCGTCCTGGTCCAAGGTGGCCCGCTAGCTTCCCAAGTCCTGCTGAGTGAATCGCACCTCCCACGACCTTTTTAATTTGTTTCGTGTGATGAGGGGTGAGTTGACCTCTGCTGGTCTTTGTCGGCAAGAACAAGTGATGTGCTGGAGTGTCGGTGCGTCACCACACCAAGGGCAGTGGTCAGCAAATCGGGAAGGCCGGATTTGGCTAAGTGTGTGTATGTTGGGATATTTGTTCGACTGTGTTCGTCTCAATTTCGTAGATTGCCAGTGGGTGACTTTACGGTGGGGTGGCGCCATCGTGTGCCGGGCCAGTCTTTGGCTCTCAAGAATATCTTGGCGCAGCGTAGGTGCAGTATAATCCACCCGGGTCAGCATGTCCACGGCTCGGAAAATTAATGCTCGAGCCATGCGGTCTGCCCGTTTGTTCCCTCCTACACCTTCGTGGGCGGGCCACCATGTGATGCCGTGGTCTTCTTGGAGGTTGGATCTTAGCATGCGTAGGACGCTCTTGGGAAGGACGCCTCTGAGAGACAGTCCGCAAGCCGCTTAGGAATCTGTGGGAACGTGCGCACACTGTCTTTTGCACTCTGCTGCATGGATGACTAGTACTCTGGCTGCTGCTTCTACTACAGCCACGCTTTTCGTACGTATTGTCGTCGGAGTGATCGCTTGGTTTTGGTTGGTAACGACTGCAACAAATGCGTTTTGCCTCGTCGGGTATGGACTGGAGTCTGTATAGTAAGTGTCGGGGTCATTTCGTATCCGTTCTAGTGCCGCCACACTTGCTCGTCTGTGGCCGGCATCAACGTTTGGGTGCATGTTTTTTGAGATAGGTGCAACGTATACGTGTTCCTTGTCTTTTCTGGACATTTGATGCATCTCCTCAATACATAACTGTGGTGACAAGGGGTAGTGAAGCCTCTTTAGCAATAGTCTGCCTTGCATAGTCGAGTTGAGGCTCTCGCTTTACGCGATCAATACGGCTACGGCCTGTTCATCATATTGTTGCGCACATGCCCGAAGACAAAGAAGCGTAGCCTCGCCCCGCCACGGTGGTCTAGTGGCTAAGGTACTCGGCTGCTTACCCGCAGGTCGCGGGATCAAATCCCGGCTGTGGCGCCTGCATTTCCGATGAAGGCGGAAATGTTGTAGGCCCGTGTACTCAGATTTGGGTGCACGTTAAAGAACCCCAGGTGGTCTAAATTTCCGGAGCCCTCCACTACGGCGTCTCTCATAATCATTAAGTGGTTTTGGGACGTTAAACCTCAGAAATCAATCAATCAAAGAAGCGTACACGGTGAACGCACTTGTTGGCCAGAGCAAGAAAGGAAGAAGAGGATCAGGAGGATCCTTAACCAGTCGGCCGCTTCTGAACTGCCCCTCACGACCTAATAAACGGCCCCTTTCAACGTCTACCAGCCTCTTTCAAGCGTAACAGAGTGGTGGAGGTGCGGGGTAAGCGCTTCAACTACGGACCGATCACTGCCACAGCTTCGACGAAGCCGCCGACTTGCCGGTCTCCCACTATCTGCCGTGAGTGACGTCGACATGCCCGAAGAAGCAAGCGTTTCCAGGATGGCACCGTCTGGCCCGCTTCTGTACTACCGAGTTCCACCACCCTTCGGAGAAAAAGCCGAAGAAGATGTCGACGCCTGGCTCACCAAGTACAAACGTGTGGGCAAGTCCAACGGTTGGGATGCAGCCGCTATGCTAGTCAACGTAGTGTTCTCCCTGACCGACACCGCACTGGTATGGTACGAGAACCACGAGGACGCATTCACGACGTGGGATCTTTTTGTTCAAGAGCTCAGGGCGTGTGTTGGCGACTCGGTTGCTAGAAAGAAGCGGGCTGAGCAAACACTGTCGCAACGGGCACAGCTACCAGGTGAGACATGCACCACTTACATGGAAGAAGTGTTAAGGTTGCGCAAGGTGGTCTGTGCTACCATGTCGGAAGAGGAAAGAGTTGAGCATCTGCTCAAAAGGATCGCTGTGGACGTGTATACTTTTCTAATTGGAAAAAAAAGCCTCAGTTCTGTGTCCGACGTCATTCAGCAATGCCGAACATTTGAAACACTCAAGATGCGTTGAATTGCGCCCAAGTTGGATCGGCTGGCTAACGTTAGAACTGTTGCCAGTGTGGACACAAATCCTGGCCTCGACCTTTTTTCTGCCATTCGACAGATTGTTCGTGAGGAACTGTCCCACCGAGAAATGTCGTGTTCGACAGCTGACCATCGCGAGTTGTGTCTGCCACGTGTGGCTATGGATGTGCCTCCTTTGACCCCATGGCAACCGACGATGAGCGCGGCAACTGTGGAGTACAGCCCAGCCCCACAGTCAAGGATGACAACCAGATATCCTGCGTCGCGGTATGACCGACGCTCTCAGCACATGCCTCCTCGACACCCGACTTCTCGGTACGACGTACGCGACCAGTACATCCATTACACAAGAACAAATGATGATGCTCGATTCAACTACGAGCGACCAACGTTTTGACCTCGGTCGGTGTGCTATTCCTTCGGTGTGCTAGGCCACATATCGCCATTTCGCAACCGTTGGGTGACTCTTTGGTATCACCAACCATCCGACTTTTCACGACCTTTCGAACAGCCTCATGGTGTCCGGCGGCCGGCCCACATACCACCTGATGACAACTATTGGCCCAGCAACTTCCGCAACAACTCTCCGCCATCTGACAGGAGTTTAACGCCCCTACCGCGACCTCGTTCTCATCGTTCTCCTTCACCGCTGCGTCGCAAAGCGCCCTCTTCGCCACCGGACAACTAGGCAGCGCGGCCAATGGGGGCGAGGTCGCTGGAAACGTGCTACTTAGAGAAATACCTCCTGTGTGTATGTTTAAAAACAAAGTGCGTGTTTCGGTGGATTATGTGCCTGTGATATGGCCTTGGTGGAAACAGGCGCAACGATTTCCGTGATGAGTGCTTCCTTTAAAGACGTGTTAGGTCAGAAAGTTGTTTTTACCTGGGATGAAACTTCGACATTCTGTGGAGTGAGTGGAGAGCCGTTGCGCCCTGTTGGTGTGTGTGTAGTGCTGAAGTATTTTTGGGAGGCCTTATGATAACGACAGTTTGTGATTATTCCTCGGTCGACACATGATGCATTCTCGGCATGGACTTCTTGTGAGAATGTGGTGCCACTGTAGACTGTCGCACGGGGAAAGTCTTTGTGAGTGGCCAGATGCCGTCAGAACTTCTGGAAACTCCAGCGAATGATCAATCTACGCTGTGTGTCTGTGGCGATACGTTCATACCTGCATTGTCTACCGTACGTGTTCCTGTTGTTTGTCGCGGCGCGGATTCTGACAGCTTCGATGCGAGCGTAGAACCAATGCGCATAAACTGCGTGAAAAAGAATGTGTTGGTTCCCCATTGTGTGGTGTCGATAGATGGCGGACCAACTGGCCTATGGACTATAAACTGTTCCTCTGAGCCCGTGACACTACCCAATGGTTTGAAATTAGCTTCGGTCAGCAAAGAACAGGCGACCTTCTCAGTGGTCAAGCTCACAGATGTGCCGGAAGAACGTGACGAAACTGGTTGTCACAATTTGGACGGGGCGCTTATGGCAACAATAAATAAGTCGCTTAGCTCAAGCGAGCACCGACTTTCAATGAATGTGCTGTTGAAGCACGTTTCGGTATTTGACTTTGCGCCGAACAAGTAATCCCTATCCCCCTGTCTCGAACGCGCCATACCATCAACATTGGCGCAGCAAGTCCGATTCGCCAAAAACCATATCGTGTTACCCCTTCAGAAAGACAAATTATCAACGACCAAGTGCAGGAAATGATGCAAAAGGGAGTGGTACAAGAGTCAGCAAGTCCGTGGGCAGCACCGGTAATCCTTGTTAAGAAGAAAGACGGATCTTGGAGATTTTGCGTCGACTATCGCCGACTGAATGCCGTGACTAAAAAGGACGTATACCCGCTGCCCCGTATAGTGGACGCAATAGACTGCTTACATTCGGCCTCTTATTTTTCCTCCGTAGACTTACGATCCGGTTATTGGCAAATTCTGATGCACCCAGAGGACAAGGAAAAGACTGCCTTTGTAACCCCTGATGGGCTCTTCGAATTCAACGTGATGCCATTTGGACTCTGCAATGCACCGGCAACGTTCGAGAGGTTTATGGACACCATTCTGCGTGGCTAGAAGTGGAATATCTGCATGTGCTACCTCGACGACGTCGTTATCTTTGGCCGCACGTTCAGTGAACACAACTCTCGTCTGGATACTGTTTTGAACTGCATCCGAAACGCTGGCCTAATTTTAAACTCGAAGAAAAGCCCCTTCGAAGACCGCCAGACACTTGTACTCGGGCATCTCGTTGACAAGGATGGCATCCGCTCTGACCCCCAGAAGACCACAGCAGTTGAGGCGTTCAATGCGCCGCGTTCCGTCAAGGAGCTTCGTAGTTTCCTGGGGCTTTGTTCGTACTTCCGCCGCTTTATTCCGAAGTTTGCCGACGTTGCGTATCCTCTCACATGCCTCTTACGAAAGGACAACTCCTTTGAGTGGACTCCGGAGTGTGATCCTTGATTCCGTCAATTGAAGTTTTTGCTGACGTCACGACCCGTCCTTCAGCACATCAGTCCTTCTGCTCCGACAGAGCTTCATATGGATGCTAGCGGCATAGGTATTGGAGCCGTCCTAGTACAACGTTACGGCGACCGCGAACACGTCATCGCATACGCAAGTCGCTCCCTAAGCAGGCCGGAACAAAACTACACTGTTACGGAACAAGAATGCCTGGCGTTATTATTTGCAACTCAGCGGTTTATGTCTTACCTGTACGGACGCCCATTCACAGTCGTAACCGACCACCACTCGTTGTGTTGGCTTGTCAACCTTCGTGACCCTTGTGGCCGCCTTGCGCGCTGGGCCCTCCGACTACAAGAATACAGTTTTACCGTCGCTTACAAGAAAGGTCGTCGACATGCTGACGCGGACTGTCTTTAACGTATGCCACTTAGCACAACGGACTTTGAACCCGATGACCTTGACCAGCTTGTAGCGTCTGTGTTGCCTACGTTCCCGGACTATCCCAGTTTCAGAACAGAACAGCGTAAGGACGCTAAACTAGCACCACTATTCGCCGCTGCATCCGCTTCCACTAGTGCACACCGTTTCTGTATGCGTGATGGACTGTTGTTCAAAAGGAACCTCTCCAGCAAAGGCGCGCGTTTCCTTCTAGTGGTCCCGGAGAGCCTGCGAACCGTTATTATGAGTTGTCATGCACGACGACCCTACGTCTGGACATTTAGGTTTGGCGCGGACGCTTCACCAGACTAAAGAGCGCTTTTATTGTCCTGGTATGCAAAATTCCGTTGAGAGTTATGTGGCCAGCTGCATGCAATATCAGCGTCATAAACGTCCATCAACTGGTCCAGCTGGTCTTCTACAACCGATGCCTACTCCAAGCGCACCTTTCGAACAAGTGGAGATTGACTTTCTGGGCCCCTTTCCAAAATCGTCTAAGGGCAAGCGATGGATAATTGTTTGCGTTGACTACCACACACGCTACTGCGAGACGGTGTCCGTCCCCTCCGCAACTGCCAGTGAAGTCTCGTCGTTTTTGTTAGAGTAAGTCATCCTGCGACACGGCCCGCCTCGCCTGATTATCCGCAATCGTGGCCGACAATTCACAGCAGATGTCGTAGAAGAGCTACTCCGTTTATGTGAATACAGCCTGCGTCACTCAACACCATACCACCTCCAAACTAATGGGCTCACGCAGCGTACCAACCGCATCATTATCAACATGTTGTCTATGTATGTCTCGTGCGACCACAAGAACTGGGATGACGTACTCCCGTTCATTACTTACGCGTTCAACACCGCGAAGCACGAGATTACAGGCTATAGCCCTTTCTTTTTGCTTTATGCACGTTCGCCCCGGCACACAATCGACACAGTATTACTTTTCTATGATCACGACAACGTCACTGTTGCCGAGACTCTCTGCCTCGCCGAAGAGGCGCGTCGCATAGCTCGACTACGCACATTGGCATCGCAAGACAAAGCGAAGGCACGCTATGACATTCACCATCGACCAGTGATTTATCGCCGTGGTGATCTGGTGTGGTTGTGGACTCCGATGCGCAAGCGCGGGCTATGCCAAAAGTTTTCGGCCACTTACGATGGACCTTTTGTCATTGTCGACAGACTTACAGAGGTGAACTATGTAATAGCTCGTCTCACGGCGAGTGGTCGACGAGCTGCCAAAACTGAAGTGGTTCATGTTGCCCGCCTGAAACTGTACACGCCACGACAACTTGACTGACTCGTCCAGCGGCCTTCGTCTGCGCGGAGAGGAATGTTGCGCACATGCCCGAGGACAACGAAGCGTACACGGTGAACGCAGTTGTCGCCCTGAGCACGAAAGGAAGAAGAGGATCAGGTGGCTCTTCAACCAGTCGGCCGCTTCTGAGCTGCCCCTCACGACCTAATGAACGGTCCCTTTCAACGTCTGCCAGCCTCTTTCAAACGTAACAATATGTATTATAAACACCCAAGCATTTCAAACGCTCTGTGTCAATGAAGTGTGGGAGGTTCAATGCAGCTTTGTAGGCAACACGCATGAGTGTGTTGGCCTGCTCTGCTTCTCAACTGTGTGTGAGTTGGTAAGAGAGAGCCTATGTATTGCGGCCTATGATAAATGCATGTACCAACTTCCTGGTGTCTTTTTCCGTCATGCTCTTAGTACTGCAAGTCACTCGCTTTATGAGTCTCGCTACGCTTCTCGTTGTGCGTTTCAGTGTTCTTAGCGTAAACGGAAGAACTGTCTCTTCAGAAAAACGCTTGTTTCTGCGCTCTGTATTTTTTAGCGAAACCATCGGTTTTTCGAGGTGCCTCGCCCCCTCCCCGTCTTGCGGTGATGGCCACGAAGCACGCCAGAGGCCCGCCTGGTCTGAGGTCTTCACACCCGTCAACCACAAGGAAGCGAGCTGGCTCCCCCAGTGACACTGAAGACACTGATTTGTATTCTATGTCAGAAGACGACACATCCGATGACAGCTTTATACCTGTCCGGGGTAAGAGGGCGAAGAGAAGGACTGCGAATAAATCAGCATCAGCACCTGCAGTTTCAGCGACTGTACAGTCAAGGCCTGCGCGCTGGCCTCACGTCATCATCTTCATGCCAGAAGATCCGTCAAGCAACCTACAACTTCTGAACATGCAAGCCCTTTCTGTTGCTCTAGAATGTGTGGTGCCAGATCAAATTTAGCACGTAAGAGTAAACCTAAGGAAGAATATTCTCGCCATAGACGTGCACGATGTGAGTGTGCTAGAACAGCTGCCAAAAATTACTGAGCTAGGCCGCATTATAATGAGCCCCTTTATACCGCTAGATGATAAATCGATTGCCAGTGTAATTTATGACGTCGACATTGCCATTCCTAATGTTGACTTGCCTACCCTCATCAAGAATGCAAACGAAGGAACTGTCAATACCCAAGTGCGGCGTCTTGTAAATACGCGCTGCGTTAAAGTATTTTTTGAGAGAGATTGCATACCATCCCACGTTAAAGTTGGACATTTCCGACATTCGGTTCGACCATTCAACCAAAAACCACTTCAATGTTATCAGTATTTCAGGCTAGGACACGTCAAGGGCATATGCCCCAACTCAGGACTGTGTCCCCTTTGCGCTGAACCTCATGCTGAAGACGCCTGTCGGGCGACTACTCTGAAATGCGCCAACTGCAGCGCTCGTCACGCTGCCTCGTCGAAAGACTGTCCTCGAATTCCAAAGGAGCGCGCGGTTCTCAGACAAATGGCCCGAAACAACTCGACACCCGGGGAGGCAGCCGAAGTAGTAAGGCGTCAGCGTCGACATCGGCATCATCGAAAGTCTTCAAAGAAGGCACATTTTCAAAATGCTAGTTCCCACTCTAGCGGTTCCACCCAGTAGCACCGCGAAAGTACCCACCACTTCTACGAAATAAGCGGAGAAGCCTCCTTCTCTAGAGGAATGGCCCACGCTCCCGACCCGCTCTTCTGCCAAGGAACCTCTGCATGTTGCGGCCACACCAGAGCCGTCTCCAGCCTTGGAAGATTTACCTAAAACAGATCGTCAAGTGATCTCGTGACTGCGTTCCCTCATGGAAGCCATCCGAGCGATATTAGTCGACATCAAGACAGCATCTGCTCGAAGCGCACTTGCCAAGTGCTTGAATCTCTCAACTAGAAAGATGGCCACTCACACATCATCATTTTGTAAAGAAGTCAAGGCTGCATTCGTTCTCCACTCAAACTCGAGAGGTAAAAAATCACGCCTTTCAGAGTTTCGTCAGTTTGTGTTTACTAACGTGTTTCCACTCATCGTCTTTTGTGAACCCAATTTGTCGAAACCAATAAGACTTTCGGCGTACGAAGCTGTCATGCCTTCAACAAACGGTGCGTGAAGCAAAATCATTGTCTTTCTTTGACGTGAACTGACGTATTTTGTGCTACCAATTGCGCTTCACGATGACAATCAGTATGCCTGCATCACTGTGGAAAAGAACAAACTCATGTTTACTCTCATAGGCGTTTATATATCGCCGTCGAATCATCTCAATTCCAGGAGATTAGCGGGTATTTTGAGAGTGGATCCTGCACTATGGGTCATCTTAGATGATTTCGATGCGCACCATTACGCATGGGTACAAATGCATTAGGACGCAGGTTAACAAACATTGCCTACAACTATGGCCTTACTCTCCTGAATGATGGTAGCCCCACTTTTCTTCGAGGGGTGACATACGGCAGCTGTCTCGACCTTGCTTTTGTCTACAACTGCCTCGTGAAATACGTGAAGTGGTTTCCAGATATTGAGACACGAGGAAGTGATCACATTCCAATCTACCTTAGCATCAAAGGCTAGTCTAGTTGTGGTCCACGGACGGCCGTTCGAGCAGTCCAATAGAGCAACTTCAAACCTCACATGGAAGATGCTTGCAGCGATGGCCTACGATCTGGGTTAGAGCAAACAATTAAAAACACAATGCAAAATGCCACTCGCACGGTGACAATATCTTCCACACGAAATGACTTTGACATAGAGTTGGAGCGACTCCGAACACTTCGACGCCGGGCGGAGCGTCGGTATCGACGTACAAAATCAATTCACAATCTTAGGGCAGCCAGGAGGATGCAAGAGAAGATTTGGCGTCCCATTGATAGATTAGCGTCGGAACGATGGACAACGTTTTGCCAGTCACTAGACCCTCGCAAGCCACTCTCACACATTTGAAAATCGGTGCAAGGTCTGCGTCACCCTGCGGAACAGAGTTTTCCATTCAAAGCGCTCGCGCTATTACAAGGGAGGCAAGACATCGGTGTCGCCGAAGAAGTCTGTCCGGAGATCGCCAACCAAGCCACTCGTCTAGATTTTCCAGTGAGAGGTGACGTCCCCCGTTCCCATGACTACCACATGGACCTTCCTTTCACAGTGGAGGAGCTCAAGGAGGCACTAGCTCTCTGCAGGCGTTCAACTTCTCCGGGCCCAGGTGGTATTCCGTACCGAGCCTTGTGCAACCTTGGAGAAGTTGCAAGGAGAGAACTGTTGAGCCTTTACAACATCTTGTGGCAGGATGGCAATATTCCTGACGACTAGAAAGTAAGCCGCTTGTTACCCATCTTGAAGCATAGCGAATCCCCACTATAACTTGCCTCATACCGCCCGACAGCACTGGCCAGCTGCGTAGCGAAGAAAATGGAACGAATGATACTAGGCCGCCTAGAGTGGTATCTTGAATACTACAAGGTTTATCCGAATTCCATGGCTGGTTTCCAACGCGACCGCTCTTCCATTGACATTGTCGTCGATTTACTTTCGTACGTTCAGCACGAAAGATCCCGTAAGTTACTATCTACAGCTTTGTTTCTAGATGTGAAAGGCACGTCTGATAATATACTACATGAAAACATTTTGGGTGCTCTTGCGGTGGTTGGCCTTGGTGGTCGAGTTTTTCGGTGGATTTCATGTTACCTGGCTGCAAGATCATTTTTGTGTTAACAGACGATGGCCCGATAACGCAACGCTATACTTCCAGTGGTGTTCCTAGCCTCACGCTATTCAATCTTGCACTAATTGACCTTGCTCAATACTTGCCAAGTACCATTAAAATCTCAATATACGCAGACGACATGTGTGTCTGGACTTCGGCAGTCACACGTCCTCAGATACGTTCCCGGCTTCAAACAGCAGCAACTATGATTACGAAATACTTGTTATAACAAGGTCTCAGCATATCACCAGGAAAACGCGCTGGTGGCCTTCACTCGCAAAGCAATGACCCCTCATGTGATCTCAATCTGCGTGCGAGTGATTTCTTACGCCAGAACCTACCGGTTTCCGGGCATCATTATTGATGGGGACCTCTGTTGGAATTCGCATGTGGCCTATATGATGAAGCGCCTGACCGCTATTTCCCAATTGTTCAAGTTCCTGGCAGGAAACACGTGGGGAATGTCAGTCGACGCGATGATAGAACTATACAGAGCCCTGTTTCTCAGTTTCCTGAAATACAGCTTCCCCGTGCTTAGCAATACCTGCAAGACCAATGTTTGTGTTCTACAGGCAGTACAAGCCCGAGCACTGAGGGGGCCTTTATCTGCCCAGATGTATGCCAACAGAGGCAACCATTGCAATTGCTGGGGACTATCCAATCAAACTCACATTGTTGTGGAAGTCCTGAGAACACACATCAGACAATTCGCATGTGCTTCCTGTCATCACCTTGCACTGTTGCCTTCAGAGAGGCGCCAAGCATCGTTAACTAAAATGATTGTGAAGTACAACTAGAAACTTCCCTCGGGCTTCACTCCTGCATCTAGACCATCTATAACCCTTTGGTGTCTTATTCGACCCACAGTGCATCTTAGTGTACCAGGGATCCAGAGGAAATCTGAGCTTTCATCGCCCGTGCTGAAACAGCTGTATTTTCTTCTTTTGCACGAGAAATATTCAGAGAGTGTACATATATATACCGATGGCTCCACAAACCGCCAGTGTTTTTCGGCTGCAGTAGTTGTCCCAGCAAGAGGTGTTACCATCAGCTTTAGGACAGCAGCGGGATTAGCTGCTTAGCGGATTAGCGGGATTAGCTGCTACAGCAGCGGGACTAGCTGCTTTGCGCGCTACACTTGATGTGGTCATTCGGGAACCAGCGCAACAGTGGTCGATTCTCAGCGACTCAAGGGATGCCCTACAATCTGTGCTCTCAGCACTGCGTTACGGGCCGCACGAACAGCTTGTTTTCGAAATTCGATGCCTTATCCAAACTTCACACGAGAAAGGGCTTCATGTGACGTTTCAGTGGCTGCCAAGTCACTGCGGCGTCATAAGGAACGAACATGCCGATACTGCCACTCGGGCAGCTCTTGACGGAACACAGAAAAAGCCATACCACTTTCTAGGCCAGTAATCTTCGACGACTTGCGCGTGAAATCACGTTCTCACTATGGTGCCCACGAAGCAACGTGACGAATCGTCAACCCCACCTGTTTTCGTTGATGGCTCTCCGCATGCCGACTGGGCTCGACCGAAGAGAAGCCATCCTTCTTCATCGCTTATTGCTAGTAGAGGCATTTACAAAATCTTATTCCTTGTCATAGGAATGGCCGACAACGCTTTCTGCAATTCCTGTCAATTCGAAGAGACGCTACACCACATCCTGTGCGACTGTCCGTTGTATGGCATCCAGAGACAGTCACTGGCGTTCGTTCTTGCGCGCATCAACAGCCAAATGTCTCTGAACACTATTCTGTGAAAGGCCCGAAAGAAGACATTGCAACAGAAGGCGACGAAACCTATGTTGAAATTCCTACGTGACACGGACTTGAACAAGTGGCTGTAACAGCAATGTCACACACCACGAAAGACAAGATGAGATTATGACTGAGTGTGCGCGCGTGTGCTGCCGAATGTGCTGTGTTTATCTCTCTTCCCTCTCTGCTCTCTATCTTTCATCTCCCATCCCCCTCCCTTGCACAGGGTAGCAAACCTGCTGCTTATAGGCTGGGTAACCTCCCTGCTCTTCTTTCCCTCCTATTTTCCTTCCTTCCTTAGCGTAAACGATGTGCTGCCTGTCTCCTGTACCAGCATTCCCAGCACCCTGAGCTCCGATACTTGCTTTCCTTTATCTGGTTCCCATTTAGCTCCAGATTGAAGGTTCGGGAGCTTGTCCGGTGGGTGTTCTTGGGCCAGGTTCGCATGTATTCTGATTTTTCCGGCACGCATGTCATACCTGCCTTCTTGACATATCCTTTAATTGTATCAATTGCTCGTTGAAGAGTGTCTCCGCGGCCTCCATAAGAACCTTTCGTCACCCAAAGGGTGATGTCGTCGTAGATAGCTACTCAAAGTTCTTTGTCTTTAACATTCGAGCTGATTTTCGCATCCCTATATTGAATAATGCGGGGAACAGTGTAGAGCCCCGTGGAGTGCGTTTATTTGCTATGTGAATCTTAATATCTCTTTGAGTGTTCAATCCTATGGACCCCGTTCTGTTGTTGAGAAAACTTTGAACGCAGTTGTAGGTTATCTCCCACAGCCTATCTGTTGTAGGGCATCCAATATAGTGTCATGAGATATTTTGTCGAAAGCTTTGCGCACGTCCTACGCAAGCAGGATTCCACTCATGCTTCCAAGTGATGGGTTTAGAACTTCGTCGCGAAGGAGAAGGAAGACGTTTTGCGAGGAATTTCCTGACGAAAGCCAAAGATGCGATTGGGTAGGAGATTGCTGTCATCTGAGTACCTCCCAGGACGTGTATGGGGGACCTTCTCGAAAAGTTTACCCAAGCAAGAGGTTACGATATTGGTCGTTGGTTCTGGAGCAATTTTGATTTTCCAGGCTTTGGTATTGAATTATTTCTGCCTCCTTCCATTCATGTGGTATGAATCCTCCTGTCTTCCAAAGAGAGTCATTGAAGGAATTTGTTCGGTGCTCTAGTGTTTCGCTAGCTAAGCTTCTAATCATGGCATTCGTAATGCGATCCGGGCCAGGCGCAGTGTTCTTTCTGAAATATTGCGCTGCAGTGCACACTTCTGCGAGTGTTATTGATTCATCAATGGCAGGGTTCGCCGGACTCCTATAGGGCGTTAAAGTTGTTCGTGTTGGCCTTTCGCTCATGTACGTGTCTTGGAGTTCGCAACGAAGGTCCGCGTCTGCACCTGTGTAGTCATTAAGTATACGCCTCAGGGCTAGCATGCTTTCTCTTCGTGTGGTACCAGGTGTAAGCATATTGTGAAGGATTGCCCATGTTCTTTTTGTGCTTAGATTTCTCCGAAAAGAGTCACACAAGCTCCTCCAGTTAGAAGTACACAGCTCTTGTGAATACGCATAGGCTGCCTCTGTAATTTGTGCTATGCGCTCTCTGAGCTTTCGGTTGTGCCACTGCCTCTTCCATCTTTTTATGATGCTGCGTCTCGCCTCCCATAGGTGGAGGAGACTGTTGTCAAAGGCTAGATTTCGCGGTGTTTTTTTTAAATCGTTTAGTTGTTTCATCTGCTGCCTCCCGTATATAAGTCATCCAGTCGTTTATCGTGTTGAGGCCCTGAGTCTCAGTCTAGCACTCTCTGAGTTTCCTCCAATCTGTGAGACATGCAGTACCGGTCGGTCATCTTATGCTTGCCGTTTGTATAGATATTCTGAGGACGTCATGGTCGCTTCCTAGTGTTTCGTCTAGGTTCGTCCAGGTTACTCCTCGTTTATCGCTTACAACACTTAGGTCAGGGGCGGTGTCTCTGGCCACGCTGTTTCTCAGTCTTGTGAGAGAGTCTGGTTTCATGAAGAGGACTATACCATGAGCCTGCGTTGACTTCAGCTAGTTGATTCCTTTGACCATATCTATTTCGTAGCCCCATTCTGTATGCCAGGCGTTAAAATCCCAAGAAGTTTGACTCTGTCACCTCATTTCGCGCTGTTTATAGCAATACAGATAATTGGTGTGAGGTCCGCCATCCGATCTCGAGGCGAACGACAGACATTCGCGACAATCTTTTTCGGGTGACCTCTCTTAACAGGTCATACTGTTGTTATTTGGGGTGGTATGTCAACCCCTGGTACAGTTTCTACGCTAACAAAGAGATCCTTCCAAACCAAAATAGCCGCCCCTGTGTTGTTTGTGTTGTGTGAAGTGTGTATCCCAATACTGAGCGTTTTGGTGTTCCTGCTTCTTGCAAACATATGAGATCAGGTGCAATTGTGGCGGATTGCACAAACTGTGTTAGCGCAGATTCTTTGTTGCGCATCAAGCGGCAGTTCTACGGCCATAACTCGAGATACTTTTGGCGACGTGTGATGGGTCTATTCATTAGAGGGGTTCCTGTCATATATTGGTCTGTTTAGTTTCAATTCCACAATCACTGCCGCAGGTGGCGCCAGTGTTGTTTATGTATATAAGCATGCGCAAGTTAGAATAAAGGGGCTCTTGTTCCGATGGGCACTCAAGTTGCCTAGTCGGTCATTCACCGGTGGCACACGCCGCCACTACATTGGCGACGAGGATGCTCGTTTAGGAGGGGGTCTGATTTTCGTAATTTTCGCCGATTGTTTTCCGCACCATGAGTGTTTCCGGACTGGCACCACCACCCCCGTTCCTGCACACGCCTGGCCGCCTTGCTGTTCCCTGGCCGCAATGGATCCGCATCTTCGAGAACTTTCTGCTCACATCTGGTGTTTCGGACTGTGCGCCGGACCGTCGCAAGGCTCTCCTAATTCACAGCCTTGGTGTAGAAGGCCAGCGCATATTTCACACACTACCGCTTCAGTCTGCAGCCAACGCAAAGTCTGGTGAGCATATCTTCCAAATCCACTGATATGGATTTGGGAGATGTCACGTACACATCTCAGACACAGCGCGAAGCGTCGTCGTGTGATACCGCTGTCGCAGCGTTGCATGCGCACTTCACGACAACAACAAATGTTGTGGTCGAACGGCACCGGTTCGGTAGGCGCGTGCAGCAAGTCGGTCAAGCAATCGATGAATACATTACCGCGTTACGTGAGGTTTCTGCTACATGCTCTTTTCCTTCTCAGAAAGATTCCTTGCGTGACCAGTTTGTTGCGGGTGTATTATCTCGGAACGTGCGTGAGCGGTTGCTGCTCGAAGGGTCTTCTTTAGTTCGCTTGAGCTGTACTAATAGCGACGCAGTTTGAGCAGGCGACCAATGATTGCAAAGGATATGCTACTGCAGAAGTCCAGAGCATAAATGCTCGTGAAAACACCCCTCCGCCCGCATCTTCTGCCAGCGATCCCTCGAAGCGGTCGTGCAGCCAACAGGGCCAGTGTTACCGCTGCGGTTCACCTCGGCACAACGCATCTTCATTCCGCTGCCCCGCCAAAAAACAAGCGGTGTCCTGGTTGTGGTATTATGGGTCATTTTCGCTCTGTCTGCAACAGAAACGCCGCTCTTGTTCGTGAACTAGACGACAAAAGTTCGATGACTGAAGAAGTATTGAGCATTCTTGCTGTGACGACATCCACTCGTCTCGCAATCTACGTATCGGTAGCAGTTGGGGAAACGAAGTTAACTTTCCTCGTCGATTGAGGGCCATCAGTATAGATTATGACGCATGACCTATTTAGGCAGCATTTTGAAAAACAGCAGCTTTCAGCTGCTCGAATTAGACTACTGAACTATTCAAAGAAACCCATTCCAGTGTGCGGTTGCTTCTTTGGTGATGTCAAGTACAATAACTGCACAACAAAGCTTCTTTTTTAGGTCGTTGAACTAGGCACCTCGCTTTTGGGTATTGATGCAATTAGGCCGCTCAGTCTGCAGATTGATGGGTCGTCACTACAGTGCCTTGAAACGACAGCTGTGCGTACTAGCGCTCGAACGGAGCACACCACAGTCATGACAGAGGCGGAGGAGTCCATCCACTTTCCATCCGAATTAGTCAAAGAGTTTGGTGCTATTTTCGATCCAGGACTTGGCATCGCAAAAGCTTTTGTTCATCGCGTCGAAACACGGTCGACAGTTCAGCCAGTTGCTTCAAAACTCAGGGGCCTTCCGCTCTCACTGCGGCCACGAGTATCGGAAGAACTGTGCCGCTTGGAAAAAATGGACGTGATAGAGCGAATAGAGAAATCCGAGTGGGTGTCCCCCATTGTTGTGGTTGAAAAGAAAGGTGGAGGTATCCGCCTTTGTGTAGATCTTCGAATGGTAAACAAAGCCGTTGTAGCACGTCGTAGCAGATAGCTTTCTTCTCCATCATAAAGAAGAGCTATTGCAAAGTTTAGTGGGGGAAATCCACTTTTCCAAGCTTGACTTTGCATCAGCGTACCATCAGGTCATGCTACACCCCGAGAGTCATGATTTAACGACTTTTATAACACAAGACGGCCTCATTCGTTTTAGGCACGTGTGTTTTGGGCTCGCGTCGGCACCATCTGCTTTTCAGAGTATGAGGTCGAAACTTCTGCACGGCTGCAGCGGCGTCCTGTTCTATATCGATGACATCATTGTGTTTGGGAAGGGCAGAGAGGAGCACATGGGGAATCTTACCGCAGTGCTGAGGTGCATAAAAGAGGCAGGACTCAAATTGAACACAAAATGCGTCGTCGATACGCCGGAGCTTGCGTTCTTGGGCCACAGAATCACCGCTAACGGTATTGTGCCGTTGAAGGAAAAGGTTGCTTCCAGACACTCCCGCACCAACGGACCCAGCCAGCCTTCGATCATTTCTTGGATTGATCGAATATTATTCTAGGTTTATTCCCAATTTCGCTGACATAGTTAAACCAATGCGTGTCCTGCTAAGAAAGGGGCAGCGATTCGTTTGGTCTGATGAAAGAGAGGCTAGTTTCAGAAAGACCAAAGACACGGTGGCATCTATCTCTGTACTGAGAATGTTCGATTAATCTCTTCCAGTCTTAGTGTCGACGGACGCATCAGAGTGTGGAGTTGGAGCGATCCTACAGCTGGTGGACGGACATAAACTGCACACGGTCGCTTTCGCGTCTCGAGCCCTTTCGCCAGCTGAGAGGAAATATTCGGTAGGAGAATGGGAAGCGTTGGCCTGTGTTAGGGCGTGCGAGTGGTGGCACGTGTACTTGTGGGAACGCCACTTCACGTTGCTCACTGGTCATCAAGCCTTGGTGGCATTGCTTTAAACCCAAGGAACAGGAAGGCGCCCATTGCAGGTAGCGCGATGAACAAAGTGCCTACTACGGTACAACTATACCGTGGAGTACCGCAAGGGGTCGCAAAACCAAGTGGCGGACGCACTCTCACGCCTGCCCGCGTTGTCTTTCCAGGAAGAAAATGCGCTGTTTGACGAGGTTGTATCAGTTCTCGAAATTCCTTGCTGCATTACCAGAGAACAGTTTGAGCAGTCCCAATTGCAAGATAGCGCACTGCAACAAAGAAAATCTATGTGCAATCGTCGTGGCCTGCACACAAATCATTATCAGCCGAGCTTCAGCCATTCTTCAAGGTACGTGACAAACTTTCTGTGGTAGACAATCTTATATTGCGTGGCGAACGGCTTGTGATTCCCACGTCACTCACGCAGCAGGTAATCACTGTAGCACGTGAGTCCAATCCCGGAGTTGTGCGAAGAAAAGCGCGGCTGCGAGAAAAGTATTGGTGGCCGGGCATAGACCGCCAAGTGTAGCTAGCTATGCAGATGTGTAGCATATGCCAGGAAGCAGACAAGAGCGTCAAGGTGCGAGCTACACCCTTGCAACCGGTCCCCTTTCCAGAGCAGCCGTAGCTCAAACTAGGCATAGATATTGTAGACCCGTTTGAGAGGGCACCCTACAATTGCAGATATGCATTCACGCTTGTAGATTAATATATTCGAAATAACCCGAAGTGCATTTCTGTAGCGAGACGACAACCAGCACAGTAATACGCTTCTTAGTCGCTGTGTTCGCGCGCGTAGGCTACCCAGAACAGGTTATTTGCGATAACTGTCCGCAATTTGCATCTTGGGAGTTGGAGGTATTTCTTCAAGATCGCGGCATTCAGGTCAAACATTCGTCCGTATACTATCCACAAGCAATCGGCCAAGTGGAGCGCTTTGAAAGAGTATTAAAAAGCTTCATTCAAGTGGCGGTTCTTGAGCAGTGACCCTTGCGCCAGGTAACAGAGTACCTGGGTGTTTACCGATGCACACCGCATGCTACAACGGCAAGGGCTCCAGCTCTTCTGCTACACAAGTGGCTGCCAAGAACTCGGTTGGATGTCGTCGGCCATCCGGTAACCTTCTTGGATGACCCCGACTCGGAACTCCGGCGCTTACGTGAGCGGGTAAGGCAAAAGCAACATAGCAGCAAATGATACATGGACGCTCGGAGGGCTGCAGAAGAAACCAGAGTTGACGTTGGTGACTTCGTCAGAGTGAAGAAACCCACTACTATATTTAAAGGCGACCTGGAATTCAGCCAACCAAGAGAAGTGATCAGCAGGAAGGGACCATTTTCTTTTCGCTTGGATGACGGCAAAACGTGGAATGCATCCAAGTTCTCAAAGGTGCCAAGAGCCTCTGCTGCCCTTTATACGTGGAGAGGAAACGGTACAGCAGGAGAGGAGGATCTCTGCCTACATGCGGGGGCCCCACCCTAGAGATAACTACCAGGATTTCAGCTGCTGCTCCTTCGACTGCGCAGGCACCCACGTCTCTTGCGTACGCTGCGCAGGCACGTCTCCTTCGGCTGCGTCGGCACCCACGTCTCCTGCGTACGCTGAGCAGGCATCTATGTCTTCTTCGGCTGCGCAGGCGCACGGGTTCCCTGCTGCGACGCCATCAGCCAAGTCTCCAGGAGCAGTCACACAACAACGCAGGGTGCAACCACCAAGAAAGAGACTACCGCAGAGCGTTATGGCTACAAGGTTTAGCAAGAGAAGTTGTGCTAAAGTGAATAAAACGGACGTATCTAGTTGGGTGGATTTCTTTTGTAAATTGTTTGATTTTGTAGTGCTAAATAGTTACATTCATTGTACAGGTTGTATTTTTGTATAGTGTATTTTTGCATACGTGCTAACACACTGAACTACTAAATCACTGATCCATATCATCACCAGCCTGACTACGTCCACTGCAGGACAAAGGCCTCTCCCATTTTCCGCCGGTTAACCCGGTCCTGTGCTTGCTGCTGCCAATTTATACCCGCAAACTTCTTAATCTCATCTGCCCACCTAGCCTTCTGTCTCCCCTGACCCACTTTCCTTCTCTGGGAATCCAGTTAGTTACCCTTAACTACCAGCGGTTATCCTGTCTACGCGCTACATGCCCGGCCCATGTCCATTTCTTCTTCTTGATTTCAGCTATGAAATCCTTAACCCCCATTTGTTCCCTAATCCACTCTGCTCTCTTCTTGTCTCTTAAGGTTACACCTACCATTTTTCTTTCCATTGCTCGCTGCGTCGTCCTCAATTTAGGCTGAACCCGCTTTGTAAGTCTCCAGGTTTCTGCTCCGTAGCTAAGTACCGGCAAGATACAGCTGTTATATACCTTTCTCTTGAGGGATAGTGACATTTCACCTGTCATAACTTGAGAGTGCTTGCCGAATGTGCTCCACCCCATTATTATTATTCTAGTTACTTCAATCTCGTGGTTCGGCTCCGCGGTTATTACCTGCCCTAAGTAGATATAGTCTTTTACAACTTGAAGTGCACTATTACGTATCTCAAAGCGCTGCTCTTTTCCGAGGTTGTTGTACATTACTTTCGTTTTCTGCAGATTCATTTTAAGACCTACCTTTCTGCTCTCCTTGTCTAACTCCGTAGTCATGAGTTGCAGTTCGTCCCCTGAGTTACTCAGCAATGCAATCTCATCGGCGAAGCTCAGGTTACTAAGGTACTCTCCATTAACTCTTATCCCGAACTGTTCTCATTCTAGGCTTCTGAAAACATCTTGTCAGCACGCGGTAAATAGCATTGGGGAGATTGTGTCCCCCTGCCTTACACCCTCCTTGATTGATATTCTGTTGCTTTCTTTATGAAGCACTATGGTAGCAGTTGATCCCCTGTAGATTTCTTCCAGGATGTTTATATATACTTCATCGGCGCTCTGAATACGCAGTGTCTGCATGACGGCTGACATTTCTACTGCATCAAATGCCTACCGAATCAAACGAGGTGTCTACTACCGGGAAGAGTACCAGAGTCTTGGAAGAACGCTAACATCATCTGAATACATAAGAAAGGAGATGACAAGGACTTGAAGAATTACAGGCCGATTAGCTTGCTCTCTGTAGTATACAAGCTATTTACAAAAGTGATTGCTAACAGAGTAAAGAAAACAATAGAATTCAATCAACCAAAAGAACAAGCAGGATTTCGAACAGGCTACTTAACAATCGACCACATTCATACTATCAATCAGGTAATAGAGAAACGCTCAGAATATAACCAACCACTATACGAATCTATATAGCTGTGTTTAAAGAACTGAATGTGTTGTACATTGGTCTGTTTGGTTTCGGTTCCACGATCCGTGCCGCAGGTGTCACCAGTGTTGTTTATGTATACACTGTAAGCAAAAACTATCCGAGTTTGGGGTTTTTGCGGCTCATGACCTCTGAAAACTATCTTGCGTTTAAAATTACTACCTCGTGTAGGAGTAAAAGATGGTACATGACATAGTTTTACCACCACCTCTCAGGCAAGTAGTAAAAGGATGTCAAAATCCAGTTTTACCACGTAGGGAGTTTTCTATCGCGTGATTTTAACCTGTGTTTCAGAGTTTATTACCACGTGACTGCAAGGTGCAGCTGCTTCGGTGGCTTTTGCCCCATACCCCCATCGTGACGCTCTCAGTGAATCCTAAAGGTACGCGAGGACCACAGATCTTTTTTTTTTTTTTGGCACCGACGTGCCTCATGACTGACCTCAAGTCAGCGCACTTTCACTCGAACTGGGGCAGCTTAAGCACAACAAGCGAGAACAGCATTCTGTGAACGAAAAAGAAAAAAAAAGACAGGGAGATCTCAAAAGAAAAAAAAAAAGAGAGAAAGCCTGCTGTGGAAAGTTGTCCTGCATATTTTCGCAAATTGTTGGCTTTTGCTCGGCGGTGGTGCCTTGGAAACAGACGGTGCAAGAAGCTCAGTATCTGTGTGTCTGGTTGGGCTGATGGATCTCACGTGTTTCCTACATCGTCAAACGACAGTGCACTTCCGAGCGCCTCCGAACCTGCACGTCGCGGATATCTCGCTTCCGAGCCAAATCGCGAATATCCGTCTGTGGTAACAAAATCAATCTGGTGTCACCGTCCGTGCTTGCCAGCTGGAGAAGCAATAAGCGAAATGCCTTCCTCTGTCGTCGGCACCGAGCCGCGGCCGCCAGTTACCAGTGGGAGTGTGTCGCCGGGGCAGGTGAAAGAAGCATCGCATATATTTTGTTCCACAGTAGGTGATGTCTGCGTGAGTAATGTGCTGCCCGAATTGCCCACCTCGAGCACCAGCTGTTCTCAAACATGTAGCGCGAAGCCGATACGAGGCAGACGAAACCAGCAAGCGGCTGCCGGTGAGCACGAAGAAAACCCGGACGGTGGTCTTTCGTTGGAAGTATGCATACACCGCCCCGTCCCCGTAAGATAGCGGTCACGTGTTCATCGGTGTCTGAAATGACGACGAAATTCGCAGAGAATATGTGTTCTGTGATCGCCAGCTGTGTTTCATCGGATAGCCGTGCTCCTCGAAAAGGCCTAGTACGCCGTCGATAAGAAGCTTGTGTGCAGGCGTGCACCGCTCCTCTACGCCCGTTGTGATGAATACGTGCTGCTACTGTGTTTGTGCACCGTCGCTCAATGAAAATCATTGAGCCACCATGGTTTGTGCGGACCTATGTATATTTTACGGACTTGTGGATCAGCAGTGCTAACACGCGTGGGGTCATGAGCCCGGTGTGCCAAGTTTTTATTGGATACTTAAAAAGGTGAGATTGGGTAGATTTATAATAAAAGGTCGATGTGACATTTAGTTCCCTGCAGCCCACCTTACGTTTACGCTTGCAGCTTCAACCGTTGTTGTTAATCAATACAAAAAAAGAGCTCTCCTACCGGTCCTACAGAGCCGGTCAAAAAGTCGTGCCTATATATACCGGATTGTCAGAGTGTAGTTGAGCAATGCGTGCAGTCTGTTCGAGTGGTGTATTATTCTGCATTTGTTGTGTGTGCATGTTTGTCTGTATGTAAATTTGTGTCACCAATTCTGCCGTTTAATATATTCATTCAATTCTGCTATTTAATAAATTAGTCGACTCTGGGCGTATGCACCCATTAGTTTTTATTTTTTACCACCAGAAATAACTCCCAGAAATCACCTCAAAACCTTGTGAAGGCAGTAAAAATTTACTCTCTCTATACTCGCTCAAAACCTCACTGGGGTAAATAATTACTACTCTCCCTACGTTCAAAAACTCAGTTAGCACGAGAGTAAATTTTTACCTCGATAGTAGGTGGTAAAAAAACCCAGCAGAGGTAGTGCGCTAGAGGACAAATGGTTTACCCAGTTTTGAGGTTATTTCAGGTCATTTTCGTTTAGTGTGTATAAGCATACGCAAGTTGGAATAAAGGGGCTTTTGTTCCGATGGGCACTCAAGTTGTCTAGTCGTTCATTCACCGGCGGCACACACCGCCACTACAGTTTCCAAATGTATCCGTGGCAGTCGTCGCCGACATCTTAGGACAGCGGCCTCCAGGGCTTGAGTTGCCCCGTTTCCATGTTTTTTTTTTCTTTTACTCCTTTGATGGAGTCATCGACATGTTTCTTAATATTGCCCAGCTCTGCAAACAGAAGTGGGAGGGGGGTTCCTATGTCTTGCAGTTGTTTCTTCACATTTTGCGGCTGAGAAGTAGCTGGTTGTGTTGCGCTAGCTTCCACTTGCGTCTGTTGATTTTGCGTGCTCTGGTTGATTGTTCTGTTAGCCAAAGTTCTTTGAGTGCTGCTACCTTTGTCTGTACTGCCGCAAGGCTAGATTTAAGTTGCTTATTTTCTCCGATTATTCTTTTATATTCCTTCTGCTGTGTGATTGGTGTGGTCGTATGAGATGCAACATCAGCCCAGCTTACCGTGGCAGGTGCAGCTTGCTTCTGCTGCTGCCCCAGAGGTCCAGTGCTGGTATGAACAGGAGTCTGTGTTTCCGCTCCTTCCGCTTCGGCTGGTTTGTTGCTCGTTTCCATGACATTGACCTTGATTTTGGTTTGCGTGCGCTGCGTTTCCCTCGTGGCGCGTTGGGGTGCTGTGTCGGCTCGTCAACCACGGCTTTCTGTCGTCGCGAAGCTCCGATTTTTTTTCTTTTGATGAAAGCCAGTGTAACCCCTTGCGCTTAGCACTGGGTGCTCGATTTGGTTTTCTAGCAGTCGCTCTCGGCTGCTTGAGTATCTGTGTATAACTGTGGTCAACTGTGACCTGTTCCCCTCCGCGCGAGGCACACTACATCGGCGCGCACACATGTCCGTCAGTTGGGTCTCTCGTTGCGCATATGCGGCAGACGCGAGCGTCTGGTTGGGGGCACACATCCGTACGATGAGCCTTGCTGCAGCAGGTCTTGCACACTTGCGCCGTGGCTCGGTATGGGTGCCACACCAATTTCTCTTCACAGTAATACACGAAACGCGAAAGAGTTGGACCACAGAAGGTGATCGTCGCACTCTTCGTTTCTCCCATCATACGGGCTGGTATAATTTCCACTCCTTGCGTTCGCACTCGCAAGTTTGCCATCAGCGTTTAAGAAGGGGTGCGGGATGGTATGTCGTGTATCACTCTCCTGAGGACTTCATCACCACTCGCCGTGTACACGTTTGCGGCATATGCGTGACCGTTTATAGTGAGCGCGGTTATGCGACGAAGCCGCTCCACAACTTCTTGCTCCGATGTTGATATACTATGATCCCGGTTTTACCCCCACAGGAAGTGCTAACCTGTTACGGTGTGTTGGCAAGCAGCGGTGACTGCCACTGCCATTTCCGGAGTAATGATTGAGCGTAGTGGAAAGCCCTGGTGAGCCCTGGTGAGTATTCTTTGTCGGGTTCTTGGTCGAGTTTACTTTGTCTCTTCTTCGGGTCTCTTTTGCCCCTGTTTCCTTTCTTTCGCTAGCTGATTTTCTTGCCGTAAGGTGAGAACGGTGTGCCACTCATCCTCTGTCGTCGTTCTCTCGAATGTTTCAGGGTGCCTTGTCGTTAGGTTGCGGCACTGGCTTTGGCTTCTCGAAGGTGTGGCGAGGTCGAAGTCCTCAACCGTCGTGATACTTGAAGTGCTTGCTGCTGATGGCGGTGTCGAAGAAATGGCCTGTGGCTCCATTTATCGTCAGGATGCTGCGTAGTTGTCGATGTGGCTCTCTAGACGCCGGCGGCGTCGGAGCTGTCACGCCGAGATGGCATTTGGCGCAGCTCAACCACCATTTGAGCTCACTCTTTTCGGAAGTCTGCGGTCCGTGCGTTCGTCAGAGGTCCACTTGTTTTGTGTCCAAATGTTTCTCTGAACTTCACAACTCGTTTGGGGTCACTTGTCCGATGGGTAGAGACACCTTTCCAGCGTAAACACATAAATAATATGGAGTGCCACGTGAGCCACGTAGCGCGTATAGAAGCTCGACTCGTTTCAACGAACGAGACGTACTCACAGGTACAAATGAATGCGAATTGATGATATGCGAAGCACGAATGCGAAAGGTTCATATGTCACTTTAAAATCAGCACAACGTTACGAGGTGGAAGTAAATGATGCCGTACATCAGTGGCGTACCAACTCTTTCGCGAGTTGGGGGCAAGTCTACCTCACTCGTCAACCGGTATATAGGTCAAATCTCGATAAATCGAACTCGAAGGGGCCCAAAAATTTGATCCAATTGAAAGAAGTTTGAATTCATGAAAGCTAAATAAACGGAGGGCTCTCCATGCAGCGGCGTATGTGTACTGAGCTAACACACGAGGGGGAAGTTTCTGAAGACTTACATTTATTCACAAGTCACAGGACACCCGTCATTATTTGAAGTAATCGGTGATGCGCGTCTGCGCACGTTTGCCTTGCAGCGAGTCAATGAATTACGCACGCAGCTTCAAAGCATTTGTACTTCGGCTTCAGCATTCTCCTGGCAAGAGAAGTTGCGCGCGGAAATGCCAAGCGTCGACACTCTCTAAAGACGACATATACATAAGTGGTTATAACAGAAGAAAAAAAAGTGCCGACCCGTAACTATCTCTCCTTACAAGGACACCTCAACAGGTCAGCACAGGAATGGGGTATGGGGAATAAAAGATATAGGGAGGGAAAGATTGGAACAGAGAAAAAAAAGAGAGGCGAGGGTCATTACATCTGCTTACCGCAACGGACTCACAAGCCCCAACGCGCCATGCACAACTGACTAGGAAAGCTCCCAAGGGCCGGAGAGGTATCGTCATCGAGAGGAGGACAACGGGTCGGATTGGCACGTCGTAGAAAACGCGTGAAGCACTCGCCGAAGCGCGTAGTCTCTGTATGGAAAAAATTGTGGTCCGCAGCGCTCACTAATACAAGTCCAGTGGATCTCGATGGGGAAGCAATAATGTTCCTTCAGTTCACAAGCGCTTAAATAGCGCAGAAGTAGCGCACTTAATTGCGCACCAGGCATGCGTGCGAACGGGGAAAGAGAATCGCATCAACAGTGCTGGTGGAGAGTCCCAGTTTGCTGTAAGAATCGAAGAATAATCTGCGCGCGTCCGAAAACTCCTCACGCTTGAAGATCATGTGATGGATTGTTTCGGGCTGCGGGCAACGATCGCAGCCTGGGTTTCACCGTCCTGACTGTCTGTGAACTCGTTCCGCCGTGCGGTAGCAGCCGATGCGCAGGCGGAGAAGGAGGGCACGCTCCTCTCTAAAAAATTCAGTTTTCGGGAGTGGGCATGGTGGCTGCCCTGCCGCAACTCGTGGGTCCGGGCGGCGAGTGGTGACGGAGCACTGTGTGCGAAGCAGCGCTACGTCGAATGTGGTCACCGCTGTGGTCACAGGGGTTCCCGGAGAGTGCGCTTCCTTGGAGAGCTCGTCGGCCGCTTCGTTGCCGGATATTCCAACGTGCGCCGGTATCCATTGCAGCACAAAATCACACCTGAGGTCCTGCACTGCTTCGAGCTTTCGCGCGATGCGCGTGGCAACCGGAGGTCTGCGGGAATTCTGCGCGAGTAGTTGGAGAGCAGCACGTGAGTCCGACAGAACGGCAGCCGACGGAACTTTCAGTTGAAGGAGGGCATCGGCGGCGAGGTCAAGAGCGGCGAGTTTGGCTATCGTCGACGATGCCTCGCAGGCGAGGCGGCACTGATTGTAAAGCTTCAGCGAAGGCACCACACACGCAGCCGCGGCACAACCGTCGTTCAACACGGAACCATCAGTAAAGACGAGGAGTCGCCCCGCGAGAAGTTCGTCGGAAGTGGCGGCAGTTTTGTGCCGAAGCGCACACACTGGCGTCGTCCGCTTGCTTGCCACTCGCGGAAATCATGTCTGTATCTTGAGAGGGTGATGGTAGCAGGGCAGATTACTATAGTCATTCACATCCGCTGAGCTCGGGAAGAGGGCGTAGAATGCCGCAGCGCATTGCCCCGCCCATGAGTGTGGAAGTGAGGAGAGCCAGAATACTAGCTGCTGTCCGTGGCGCGAGCGTTTCATACGCTCTATGTGATTTAGCGCTCGAAGATCGGCCCGGATTGACAGTGGCATGTCTCCCGCTTCAGCGAGTTGTGGGCCGATTCGAGATGATCTGGGCAAGCTGAAAAACTGGCGAATCGCGATACGATGTGCTCCGTCCAGTGTCTCTCAGTTGGAACGCGTAAGCGCCGTGAGGGGAAGGCCGTACAAAATGCGCGCCGCAGCCATTCTGTTGTAGATGCAGAGAGCTAGGGACGGTATGCATCCATTGCCGCGAGGAAGAAGCGCTCGAGCGCCGGAGGCGACCCTTCGCGCGTTTTGAAGCCGGTCGCTGACCGCTGGAGACCAGTTGAGGCGTTCGTCCAGCTGCACTCTGAGGCAGGTCACTCGCCTCTTCCAAGGGATCGGTATTGTTTGGAGAGTGAAGTTCGGTGTGTAGCGGTCAGCGCCATAACTACCATAACTAGGGTGCAGCAGCATCACTTCAGTCTTCGCCGGTGAAAGCGTCATCCCCCTGCCCGTGATGAACGCGTCAATAGAATCCAGGACGGTTTGGACAATGATGTGAGTGCACAGGCCACTGGGCACAGGTCCCGTCGCGAACACAGCAATGTCGTCCGCGCAGACCACCACGCGCACATCACAGGGAAGAGCACGGGGAATGTAATCGTCGATGTCAGCCAGGACGAGATTGAACAAGAAGGGGCTGAGTACACTGCCCTGCGGAACACCGACACTCACGGGACGCGGCTCACTAAGGACTTCACTGACGCGCCCACGCATGGTTCTGCTGCCGAGGAAGGAAGCGATGTACGTGAAGAGAAGACCGGTCACTTCGAGATCGCGCACCGCTTTCAGGATGGTGGGGTGTGGCAGGGAGTCGAATGCCGCCTCTATGTCTACAGCCTGTTTCACATGCGAGCGAACGAGCGGCGGCGGTCGCGGCGATGAGCGGCGGGAGGACGCGCGGACGCGCGTTCGTTTCACATGCGCCGCTGCTGTTGCGCGACGCCCGCCGCTGTAGTGGGCAGTGTTGTCCACGGAAGGCGCCGGTCAACCGCTATTTTCAGTGGTATCTGAAAGCCGCGCTCTCCTTTAAGTGTCCTTCATTTGGTGCCCCTGTGCTACGAGGTTCATCATCAATAGCCGCTCGACTTTTACGCGTTTGTACACTGATTGAACTAGTTTTAACATGTAACTTACAACAAATAAGCAACGTTTTGCAGTAGATCTTTTTTGGTCCTGGCTCTTTAACGTATGGTTCTTGTTGCGCTCTCATATAACTGACCATGGAGAAGGAAAAAAAAGTTTTCTTGTATGGTTTTATTACACAGCTGTTCCAGCTAGGTGAATGCTTAAGAATTGCGAGCGTGTTTTGCGCAGCACTTCTCATGTTTCTCCGATTCATTGCTTTTGCTTTCAGCGATTTAACATTGGGACGCTGAACTAAGTTTCTCTCAGCCCTGTATACACATCTCACAAAGTTTATACCTAAATTTTTGTACCTGTTCGCTCGAGTCAAAGTAGGAGTTTTTATAAAAACTCCAAGTAGTACGCTTCGGCAGTGTTTGTGGTCACCCTTTGGCTCACGCGCACACATCCTTCATGGGGGTTTTCTGAATGGTCTACATCTCTTCTGGCACTCGACTTTGCATGCTTCCACCCTAAATAGTAAGCCCCTTAGATTTTTCTATGATTCAGTAAAGAACTCTAGGAAGAGCTTCACCAACAGCAGGTAGCATAATATACGTGATACGCTCGTTGTCCCGGTTCTTTGGCTGCTGTATATACACTTGTGCGTGGAACAGGTAAGAGACTACGCAGCAATTCTTGCTTTAGCATGCATTTGCGTCTATAAATGCTGCGGTGGTGAGCAGTAAAACTGAAGTATCACATCAATTCACACAACACACCTTTGCCATCGGCACATGGTGACATTAAATTGGTAGCATTCGACCAAGTAATTTAGATGCACGCTTCTAGGCATGTGTTGCTGCACTGGTGCCTGAAATCAACAGCTGTTCTTCGTTATCTACGCAGTGTATGTTGTGCTCGCGACCTAACATCTATTTTCGCCTAGCCAGCCGCCCATTCTTGCACTGAGTGTCACGGAAAGCAGCTGGCCAGTGTGGCAGGACCTGTCGACAGCCTGCAAACTTGAGCACTCTGTGGTCAAATTGCTGATTGCGAGAAAAGAGTCGCAGATGACGCGGACAGGTCAGCTAGGATTTTAGTGAGAAATCGAGGTGTTGTTGAAGGGGAAAACAAAAATAAAGGCCCCTGATGAGTGCCTTATTTCATGCCAGCAAGCTTCGCGCCCCTTCTTTGTTGAGTCCCATTACGAAATTTCTTTTCAGTGTCCCGTGTGGAATGCTACTTCTTAAGTCGACTACCGCAGCAGCCGTCCTTGCTCTCTCGTTCGTGTGAAGCCTTTCATCTATGCACCGCGTCACCAAATGTCATCATTTGTTAAACCAGCAACAATTGCTGTGACGTAGAAGTACGGCGAGTTACGACCGTCATCATTATTGAAGTTTTTCGGCCTTTGAGAACGGGACGAAAATAGTTCGACGCATTCCAAGCAAGGGTGTGCCGTCAAGACGGATTAAGTTCCTCTCGGCAAAACCTGAACAAGGATTTCGAAACTGGTTCGCGCAAAGAAAACGCATGAGCCAAGAAAAGCCATTGTGAGCTCCACTCAAGGGCCATTGTGTTTGCTGCGAGCAAGGCTTTCTAGGCAGAAAAGGAGGCAGCTGGGCCATTTTCGAGGTAACCGAGGATCTGGAAATGTTGGGATCAGCATGGTATTTGCAGTTCAGGCTGCAAGCTAAAGCCAAATTGGTTGTGGCTGCATCTTGCGAGGACAAGCGGAGCCCCCGGGGTATGTGCAGCTAAGCCACAGCTTCTAGCAAACAACCAGGAATGGAATGTGGGGATGAAGAAAAGGATAATGCACTATGTGCTGCAGCCCTTGCCGGAGCCCGCCTCGACCACGAGGGATTAGTTGACTAATCCTCCTCCCCCCTTTCTCCTTAGGATTGGCTGAATGGGGTGGCATATTTTGACAATATGCTGGCCAACCACTACATTGTCCTACCCAAACAGTCAGGCAAATTTGACAGGTGTACTGGCAGCCGGTTTTTCGAACCTCACCCAGGTGCCAGAAGAATCTTGGAAATCAAAATCATCGGACGTGCGCGAAACTTGGTGACGTGTGCGAAACCGTCGGTGCAGTGCTTTGGCGATCATATTTATTTATTTATTTATTTATTTATTTATTTATTATAATACCCTCAGGGCCCGTAGGGCCTATTTGTGCATCGTGTGGACTGTGCCCTCTCGGCATGCATTGTGTGGTGTCTTTCCTCTCCTTAGTGGGTGGAGCACCTAGATTATGGAGCGCTGTATTGGCTGAAGCCGCGGACAGTGCGCCCAGCGTTGGCAACGCGGTGATATATAAACAGAAGACTCTTGTGTATTGTACAAGTTCTACAGTTCAACAGCTCTCATGTACAGTTCTGATCACTTGATCACCTCCTTTCTAATTCTCAGTTACTAACCATGTAAATGAATTGTTGTCGTTTTTACGAGCGCCTCATCTGACTTGTTTGACGATGGGTCCTGGGACGGGGGCCTGCTACCAAATTGAGACCCGCCGGACCCGGAGTCGCAACAACTGGATGGCAGCGGTGGGATCGCGTCAACCCAGGTCACAACCCCTGGATTTAGCGGTGCGATTGCGTCAATACAAGTTGCAACCACTGGATTCAGCGGAGAGATGGCGTCAACCCAGGTAGCAACGACTCGACGACAGCGTCAGATGCTACGACCCCATCGACTTCGAGAGGCGATTGGACGACAACGGTTGGGTGATCCGAGCTCATCGACTTGAGAGGCAGCTGAACGACAGTTTTGGGATGACACAAGGTCATCGACTGCGAGAGGCAACCGGAAGGCACTGTTGAGATGCACGACGCTGGAGGTACGGCTGCGAGCCGGGTGAGTGCCAACTTTCTCTGTTAAACTTTACCAGGCATTTACTGATGTGTGAGTAAAAGCAGGTAGGGAGCATAGCTTATTTGGTCATTGTGCAACTGGCGTCAGGCAGATTGTGAGATAGTTTGATTAAGCTATGGTCTGTGTGTGACGGCAAGGTTAACAGTGACAGAACAGGCTTCCGTGGAAGAGCTTAAGGAAGCTTTTGCAGACTAAGTTAACAGGTAAATTGAGGCAAAGCAGAAAACTAGGGCTGCCGTTGTTGTCAGGGTTATTAGCTGCAAGACAGGAATCATATATGGAACAGAGAACGGTACCGAAAGCAGTCATGAATCTGAAAGCGCTGCGAAAACCCGTATTGCTAGCGATCGCAGAGGAGTTGAAACTGGATATGTCGGACTCCCCAAACAGAACTGATCGAGCGGATCGTCGGGACAGGGACGAGGAATCGGGACCTCTCAGAGTATGTCGAGAGCATTCAACAGGCAGAACCCCGGAGAAAAGAGGCAGAAGCCCAGAGAGCTGAGGCAGAAGCCCAGAGAAAAGAGGCAGAGGCCCAGAGAGAAGAGGCAGAAGAAGCCGAAAGGATAGGTATACACGAGGCTAAAATGCGAGCATTAGACGACGACATTGCAAGGATAAATCGTAAAACTAGGGCACTGCATCGGAAGCGTTTTTGGTCATGTATAGTTTCAGTATGTGTACAGCCCGAAAGGTGCAGTGAAGTGGCGAGTACGGTGCAGTGTGAAGTCACCGAGAAAGCCGCTGTTTGCGAGGTACCACCCGAGAAAGGTACGCGTCTCTATCAGTGTAACATGCAAAGTGATCTTTCGGTGGAGAGAAAAGACCAACAGGTTGTTGTTAGTGAAAATGCGCCTAGGGAAGGTACGCGACTCTCCGATATGCGAAGGTAGTGCATGTAGAGAGCAGGACGGTGGCTGGTATGCAAACTGTAGCAAGACCAAAAGGTGTCCCATGTGAGACCGAGGCTGGTTCCAGTTGCCCTGGTGGCGTCATTGAGCTTATTGATGAGCTGGAGACCACGTTCGAGCCTCAGCAAGGGAATGACCTTTCGAATATTGAAAGAAAGGACAACGAAGGTAGTCCTAAATGTAGCGAAGACATAACGCTACTGAAACTCGACAGTACTGCCAGCGAGGGCGAGCTACTATTGAAATTATTTCCTACAGATAGCGAGAAAATTGTTTCAGAGGGTGAGAAGGTACATTGCGAGGCTGTCATAGGTGTACAAACAGGCACAAGTTCGGTGGCGGATTGTTTCGAGGAAAAATCTAATCCCGGCAGCATGAACAAAGATTGTGTGTTTTTAGAGACATGCCTCGTGCAGTGGCACGTAAACGATCGACGGGACGCTAAAAACAACCCGGAAATCGAGCAGGACGCTAATTTCTAAAAGTTCAGATCTGTGGAGGGCCCAGAGTCTGGTTTTGTGAGGGGTAGCATAATTAAGTTAGCACGACAGAGCAATGGAGCGGAAAAATCAAAGGGCAAAGGTTGCGGAAAAGGTGGTGCACAGGCACACCTGAATTGTGAGATTGCCGCTGACGCAACCAGGGAAGTTTGTAACAACCAAAGAAAGGTTGTACGGAAGCGTCACCGCAAAGGAAGGGAGCCGGGACGTGCGGCACCACAAAAGGTGGAGGCAGAGGGGACGCCGCAGCGGAAACGGAAGGGTTGGCCATCGGGCAATTCTACAAACCGTACTTTGAGGCATGCGGTTAGGCGAAATTGGCGAGAGAGAAGTGGCGGAAAGGGACGCGCGTCCCCAAGAAGGAAGGCGCGGTTAAAAGGAACAGGTTTGCATCGACAACTATGTCGAGAGGTTCCTAAAAGAAAAACTGCTGGACCTAAATTCAGGATGGAACCAAACACCAAAGGACAATGGCGAATCTTTTCCCTTCATTTCAGGAATCTTCGGCGTCCCGAAGAAAGCCGGCCAGAATCAGGAATGAGGCAAGATAGAAAAGTTTGGCAAGGAGCTCGCGCTTATTGTGGCCTGCGGCGATCGCGAAAGCGGCAGCGAACACGACCGTCGCGTGCAAGACTAAAAGCCTGAAGGTCAGCTGCAAGCTTTTCTCAGAATGCGACCCAGAGTTCTGGAAGGTAGTTTTTTTTTATTAGTTATCCAGTTTTGAACTTTTCAGGCAATGTTTCGCTTTGTTCTTCTTGTTTGAGCAGAAAACAAAAACTGGTTTCAAAGAGTTCGTGCCAAACTCGCTATGTTGTTTTTGTAAACATTTACAAGAAAACGCGCATTTAGAAGATTTTTAGATGGTACGGAAGCGTACGTTTGGTCGGGAAATGTTACAGCGCTCTATAAGTGCGATTAGAGCTAACACACCTGAAGGAACCCAGCGCGTTATTTATCTAAGGGGCTGGCATGATAAAGTAACATTAATCAAACAAGACTACCACGCCAGGTTTAGTTCCGTCCACTTGGTTTTGATAGAATGCTTAGGTATCGTGCGATAGTTTAAGCGGAGAGTTACGCATTACCGAAAATCGAGGTTAGAGCGAGATTTCGAACAGATATAGGATGCAGATGTATCTAATCTAAAAGATTTGAGTCTGTCAGAATGTGTCCTACTACAGACGTAAATAGCGGTAACGTTTCAGCTTGGGTTATAGTGTCCGCAGAGAGCTCGCGCAAAGACTCGTTTTTTTTCGTGTGTAAACGAAACTCATGCGAGAATTCTTCGCTTTGAGCTTTCGTTGTTTTGCAAGTCTCCTGTTTAGCTGTTGGAAAAGCCTAGTAAGGGCAGCTCTAAAGCTAGCTTACTAGATGAACAAGTGAATTTTATCAAGTTGGAGCATAGTTCACTCTCTCAGCTACTGCCTTTGTTCTCTAAGAATGGCCGCCTTCTCCGTTGAAGCCTCGTTTTTAAACAGTGTACGTTTGACATACGTTTCAAAGGGATGGATACCCCATGGCAACGCTCAGTGTTTAAGTCGCTGTCCCTGACGCGAACAGCATTCTCGAGAGTTCCGCAATATTTTTTAGGGGCGAAGCTCCTTAGGGCGTGGGCTGTGCGTCCCCTGTAGCCTGTATGTAGCCACCTCTAGTTTAGTTCTTGCAGTGTTCACTAGATGGCGGTACCGTCTCCTGTATGTAGCCACCTCTCGTTTAGTTCTTGTAGTGTTTACTAGATGGTGGTACTTGTAGCTGATGATGAAAAGATGCAAGATGTTATAAACTAGAAAGTGGTACTTGTAGTTGATGAAAGACGCGAGATCTTATAAAATAGGAATGATGTCACATATGGCGCGTGTCATTGGTTGAAGGCAATCGTTCAATTTAGTGCGGCGACGTACGCTAGGGGGAGCGATGTAATAAAATCGAGTGGGCAAAATGTACAGAGGATTCGTGGTTTACCAGGTTTACCTCCGGAGCTTCGCCCACTCATCATCATTCACTTCGTGGATATGGCGGAATTTTTTTTCCTGATCTAGACGAGGATCATTGATTAGGTTTTGTTGTTGTTTTGTTGAGTTTTAGAGTTCGTTGAACTCATGACGAGTACTTCCAGGACACCACTATTCAAGGTTTCAGGTTGGGTGTGCTTCCAGCACTGTTATTCTGTTTTACTCAAACGTAGGAGAGGAATTTAGAATAACTAGTGTACTTCTTTTAATTAGTTGTAAAAGGTTAAATATGCCTGGTGGGGTTTGGCGGAATTGTCTGGCGCTCACTAGGTGAGTGGTTGTGTTTCATACTCGTATGTGATGTCTGTTGAGCCAAAATGAAGCAGGTCAGCATCAGCAATGATGAAGTCAGCATCAAACTTTCGGTTTGATGCTGACTTCATCAAGGACAGTCTTCACCAGACCAGACGTCAGCGCTGATCTCTCCGAACTGTGGCTGCAAACCTCAGCCCATCGAGATCTTCATACCACCGCACGTGAGACTGTTACGACCGTCATCATTATTGAAGTTTTCTGGCCTTTGTGAAAGGGACGAAAATATTTCGACGCATTCCAAGCAAGGGTGTGCCTTCAAGACCGATTAATTTCCTCTCGGCAAAACCTGAACTAGGAGTTCGGAACTGGTTCGCGCAAAGAAAACGCACGAGCCAAGAGAGGCCATTGTGAGCTCGACTCAAGAAAGGCCATTGTGTTTGCTGATGCAAGGCTTTCGAGGCAGACAAGGAGGCAGCTGGGCCATTTTCGAGGTCACCCAGGATCTGGAAATGTCGGAACCAGCATGGTATTTGCAGTTCAGGCTGCAAGCTAAAGCCAACTTGGTTGTGGCTGCATCTTGGGAGGACAAGTGTAGCCCCAGGGTATGTGCAGCTAAGCCACAGCTTCTAGCAAACAACCAGGAATGGAATGTGGGCGTGAAGAAAAGGATAATGCACTATGTGCTGCAGCCCTTGCCGGAGCCCGCCTCGGCGACGAGGGATTAGTTGACTAATCCTTCTCCCCCCTTTCTCCATAGGATCGGCTGAATGGGGTGGCATATTTTGACGATATGCTGGCCAACCACTACATTGTCCTACCCAAACAGTCAGGCAAGTTTGACACGTGTACTGGCAGCCAGTTTTTCGAACCTCACCCAGCTGCCAGAAAAATCTTGGAAACCAAAATCATCGAACGTGCGCGAAACTTGGTGACGTGTGCGAAACCGTCGGTGCAGTGCTTTGGTGACCATATTTGGGCATCGTGAGGACTGTGCCCTCTCCGCATGCATTGTGTGGTGTCTTTCATTTCCTTCGTGGGTGGAGCAGCTAGACCATGGAGCGCCGTTCTGGCTGAAGCTGCGGACAGTGCGCCCAGCGTTGGCAACGCGGCGCTATATAAACGGAAAACTCTTGTGTATTCTACAAGTTCTACAGTTCAACAGCTCTCATGTACAGTTCTGATCACTTCATCACCTCCTTCTAATTCTCAGTTACTAACCATGTAAATAAATTGTTGTCGTTTTTACGAGCGCCTCAACTGACTTGTTCGACGATGGGTCCTGGGACGGAGGCCCGCTACCAAACTGAGACCCGTGGGACCCGGAGTGGCAACAGGCGTGACATGTGGCTCCTCTGCGTGGGAATAACTTCAATGAAAACGCAAAAACAAAAAAAGAAAGTAGCAATAACGTTATTGAAATAAAAAGGCACGCACGCGATGGTCACTACGGTGAAAGCATCGTCGAGAGCAAAGAAAGGAAAACAGCTGTACTTCGACTTCACCAGTGAACATGGCCAGTTCAAGCCATGACGTTTACTTTATGAAAGTATGCGACTTCGGCAATTTCTTGCGAAATAATGCTCTTCTTATGGTTCTTGCGGAAATCCTCCATCTTGACATCCCAAAGAAGAGATTCTTTCACAACTTCTATCAGTGGCTTGTTGAAAGCAGCGCGAAACATTTGTGAGCAGGGGAGAGGACGGATGTCGTCTGCTACTCAGTGGGAACGAGTTATTCTGTGGAACCAGTTCCTCGCAGCGCGCGCGTCAACTTCTTGACTCCACCCCCGCCATCACGTGTCAAACGACGTCACTGGTCACCCTGCCACTTGTGCCGCTAGCGAATTTTTCCAACTCTGGCGAATTTCACAAGGGCGTCTAGTCACCGCGGTAGAAACCTGTTTTGGCCTCGCGCGGCGGCTGCCGCTCCGCTCTTGAAGCAAAATCGCTCGCATGTGAAACAGGCTTGACAGGATGAGGTACCCGGCCTCTCCTTTGTGCTGTGCCTCCTCTAGCGTTGCGATGACGTCGGCAAGGGCGTCGGCAGTGGCATGCGAACTGTGGAAGCCACACTGCGAAAGCGAGAAAACATCCAGTGCTCGGCAAGCCATTCAAATCTCCTCAGTGCCATGGCCTCGAAGAGCTTGTCCGCTGCGGAGGCCAGGGAAACAGGGCGATATGACGCTGTCTCCGAGGCGGGTTTGCCCTTCTTGAGCACGTGGACTACGATGGCTTTGCGCTACTCTTTTTCATTTCATTTCATTTATTGAAGCCTAAGGGTCCCAAGGCATTACATAAGGCGGGGGCAAAAAATATATGACGGACTCCTAATCACACAAACGCCGAAAAAGGAAGAAAAGACGAAGAAAGGGAGAAAAACATCTCTAAGAAAGGAAACAAGAAAGGAGAGAAAAAAACAACTATCGTAGGGTGGTAGTAAAACAGCTATAAGCATAAGTAATCAGCATCATATAGCATGAGTCACTAAAAGTTAGTTACTAACATGGTTCAAGTAGGAATTCATTTCAAATGAGGTCAGATGCATTGTTATTTTTTCGCGAAAAGTCGTGCGGTCAGTGGACGAAAGAATACTGTCGGGGAGAATATTCCACAGGGTTATTGCATGGAGGAAAAAAGAATCTTTCATTGATGATGTGCGGCGCTGAATGTGTGTGATTGGCTTGCTGTGGTTGTGGCGCGGCGAGATTCGAGGCGGGGGTTGACGTAGAGGGTGCCTGGCAAGTGGGTAATAATAGAAACAGTGAAGCAAGCAGAGACGCGAGATGATTCGACATGATTGGAGACATGGAAGGTCAAGTGTGCGTTTGAGTTCAGTGATGCAAAATTTACGCGAGTAGTTTAACGTTATGAAGCGAGCAGCGCGATTCTGGATGGATGCTAATTCGTAGGTGAGATATGCTTGTGAGGGGAGCCAGATAGATGAAGCGTATTCCAATTTAGGTCGCACGTGTGTCTGATATGCAAGTTTTTTATTAGCGGATGTTGCAAATCTGAGATTTAGGTGCAAAAATGATATGCGTGAATAGCGGTGCTGCGTTTACGGGAAAAGGATATGAATTGGCACTTATTAAGGTTAAGAGGCATGAGCCATTTTCCACACCTTGAAGCGATAGTGTCAATGTCATCCTGAAGTTCAGTGGAGTCGCTAGGCTTGTGAATGTCAATGTAGGTGACGCCGTCTTCCGCCAAAATTCGAAGTCTGGTTTTTGTGTTAGAAGGCAGGTTATTGACGTAGATTGAAAATAATAAAGGGGATAAGCCTGCTCCCTGGGGAACACCGGATGTAACACTAGAAATGTGCGAGTCATGAGAGTTGGCAGTTGTGTATTGTACGCGTTCTTTTAAGAAAAGTTCTATCCAAGTAATCAGTTTCAGGGGGATACCAAGAGTAGATAATTTTACAAGCAGGTAATTGTGTGGGACATGGTCGAAGGCCTTCGAGAAGTCGAGGCAGATGGCATCAATATGTGGACGATCGTCCATGTGTTGCAAGATATTTCGGTGAATTCCGAGAGCTGTGTTTCGCATGATAATAGTTTTCTGAAACCATGCTGGTGCGCATAAAAGAAGTTAATTGATTCAAGGTAGTTCATTAAATTGGTTGCTATAACGTGTTCTAGCAGTTTGGATCGTATGCTGGTTAGCGGAATCGGGCGGTAATTAGGTGCTTTTGATTGGTCACCAGACTTATGTAAGGGGATGATTTGTGCCTCTTCCAATCGTGGGGAACTTCGCTAGTGCTCAGTGATTGTTGGAACAGTAAGGTTAGTATTGCACTTGACAGGCAAATTGTGTTTTTAAGTAGTTTGCTGCTGATTTGGTCGCAACCAGCCGAGGA